>NW_022681457.1:49904184-50169184 GCF_009764315.1 Trachypithecus francoisi
AATGAAAATCAGACATCAGATCTAAAGAAAAATGTATAATACTCTGTTCTTTCTTTTTTCCGTTTTGATTGGTTTTGATAGGAACATGTGTTTATGGGAGGGCTCTAATCTATGCATGCAGATGTTTGTTTTCTTTTAAAACCCTGAGATGTTGAGGAATAGAAATGGGAGAACACTGTGCTGGGAAATTTGCTTAAGCCAGGGCAAATTTTGTGGGATGTTAAAGGTTGGCATGCAAATAAATGATATTCTTACAGTATCTGTATACTCTTTATATGTTTTGGAACCTAGAGATCGAGGATTTTGTCTCTGAGGCCCACAGATGAGGCAGCTGAGCCAAGAACATTTGTTAAGTCCTTTATTTCAACAATATTAGGAGGCTGGAGTACCAGTCCAAAGGAGAGTTTGTACAGGTAACTAGATCCAGGCTCCAGTGCTGGCAGAGCAGATTAAGTACCAACAGTAGATGATTGTTGTGCTCATAATACACAATTCCTAATTACACATTAGGAATGAGTAATTTTGTGGTTTCAATTCATATACATTTGTCTATGAATTTTAGTAAATTTATGAACACTGTTATACTCATAATGTATGATGTAGAAGAAACATGAAAACTGAAGTCAACATGCAATATGTACATATGTACGTAAACCCACATAGGCATACATACATACATACAATGAGGATCACAGGGAGGCAAAAGACCTTCAATAGAGAAACACTGTCTTTTTGTTGTTGTTGTTGTTGAGACGGAGTCTCGCTCTGTCGCCCGGGCTGAAGTGCAGTGGCCGGATCTCAGCTCACTGCAAGCTCCGCCTCCCAGGTTTACGCCATTCTCCTGCCTCAGCCTCCGGAGTAGCTGGGACTACAGGCGCCCGCCACCTCGCCCGGCTAGTTCTTTGTATTTTTTAGTAGAAACGGGGTTTCACCGTGTTAGCCAGGATGGTCTCGATCTCCTGACCTCGTGATCCGCCCGTCTCGGCCTCCCAAAGTGCTGGGATTACAGGCTTGAACACTGTCTTGCTAGAAGAGGCAAAGGAGAATGAGACCAGGAATGAGAATATAGCCCTCTGCATCGTTACGACTGATAGCTTCCAAAGTTATTTTTCTATTTACTCATTCATTCAATCACTACACATTTATTGAACATAGCCAAGTATCAGGCACTGTGCATACAAAGTTGACATACAAAAATGAACTAGGCACTGACACCATCTTTGGGCCACTTGGAATCTAGAGAAGTTATTTTCAAGCAAAAAGCCCTGAAAAGAGAAAAGGAAGCTTTTGTGTTAACGGTGTTATTGAAAGTGAAAAGGAGGTCAGCTCTAATTGAAAGTAGAAAAATAAAATGTGTTCAAAAGCATTCAAATGGATGAAGAGACATCAACCACAATAGAAAATGAGTGTAAGGGTGCCAAGGACAGGCCCGCTACTGCTTTCAAATATGAAGAAGGTCAGATTTTCACAAAGTGAAATCAGCTTGCAGAAAAGGAAAGTATCTCACCTCCCTTGCTCTGTTGCCTGAAGGGAGAGGGCAACGGGACAAATGCTGTCCATTTGCCTTTTGTTCTAGCACTGAATGGAGTACCTAGTTTAGGGCAGATACTCAGTATGCTTTGGTTCAGCTGAAAATGGCCACCCAAATCCCACTCTTGCTGGGTCCGAACAGTAGGAAGCAATGGGTGGAGAGTGGAGGATTGGCAGCATTTTCCTGATGGCCACTAAAATTCTCCAGAGAGCCATCTTCTGTCACACACGCAGCATGCATCTATGCTTTGTCTTGTTGAGGTAAGAGAATGATTTGATTTTTATAATCTAATATCTTTTTTGATGGGTTTCTTTGTTCTCTTCAGACCTTTTTTTTAAGAGCAGCTCTTATTGTTAAATAAGAACTTATTTACGCTACTGCTTATTAATGCCCCTTCATATCCTCCATATTTGGTGGCTTATTTCCTTTTTCAGCCAATATTACTTTAGAAACCATTGTAATTTAGGTTAGAAGAAAAGCTATAGGGAAGGCCAGAAATAGAATATATGGAAGAACATATTGGCAAAAATAGTTGTCAAATTGAAGAGAAATAAGGAAAAGAAAGAGAATAAGGAAATATGAATAGTATTAAACTCATATTTAATTCACTTAAGGCAATGTATGCTAACATCTATGCAAGAAAGAACATCAACTACAAATCAAATGCTTTTGAACATTTTCTCAGATAGTAGAAAATTATTTTGCCTTAAACTGTAACTATATTTTTTTCTCCAGAAATCTGAGTGAACAAGTTGACATTGAACATTAAAAAACAAACTAACAAAACAGGCTTTAGAGACACCTCAATACTTCTCCTGTTTGCTTTTAAGAAGTTTTCCAGAAGTGGTGTTTTGGTATTCACTGTTTTGGATGGTAACAAAAAGAAAAGACAAGAAAATAAAATGTGCACTTGCCTTAACTTTCCCAGATTTAGGAAAACAGCTCTTCTTTTTTCTCCTTCATCAAATGCTTTTTTCACCTGCAGACATCTCTCTCTGGCTCTCTGCTCATTCTGCCAGCATATCTCCTAGGGCCATCTTCCTTCATTCATTCCAACAAGATCTTCATTGGTGCCAAACTCCACTGGCACAGGTGGAAACATTTTGGAAACAGGGTTTCTTTTGGGGTCTAAGTGCAGATCACCACAATATGAAACAAAACATTTGACTACAAAACTGATTTACCGCAAACAAACTATGGATTGCAAAGTCTCATGATCTTCTGTCACATCACCACTTAGTCATTCCATGCTTGGCCTGATACCATTAACCCATTGCTATGAACTATGGCAAACCTTATGCCCAAACTGTAATGAATGTTCTAGAAATAATTATCCTTTTGCCTGCTACACTCATATTGGATATCAGATTGTAAAAATGTCTGAGAGTCACCCACACTGTTCTGGAGGTCACAAACTAGAATGGGTCAGGGGGAAGTGCAGTGAGAAAGGAGAAAAACAGAACCTTCCAACATGATTTTCTCTGCAAAATAGACAATATTTCCAATGTCTAGATGCCTATTTAATTATTCCACTTAAGTTCATTCTTAGAGTGGTCTTGTCAATAAAGTCAACCCAGGCTCTTGGTGTGTAGCAGCGTTTTTGAGGGTCTTTTTTGAGAGCTTCATTAAAAGCAGACAGTTTCTCTAACCTTTTAGCAGAACCTGTTATCTAATGACGTGAATTAAAGTCTCTCAAATGACTAATAATCATATCAGGGCTGCCATGTCAGCTTGTAGATTTGAATAAGAGGGTCTGAAAACATTTGCATGCCTCAATGTGCCAGTGCTAAGAAGCTAATGTGATAGTGCTGTCATAAAGCACTGGAAAGACATGACTTAATGTAATCTGTCATGTCATATGCTAATCTTCAACCATTACTTGAGTGCTGTAAGTAAGTAGAAAGCATTTGGGAGAAATCCTTTCCAATTTCTCTGAGTACCACTTCTGCTGCTGGTCAGCTCAAATGGGTTTTGTGCATTTAATGCAGAGCTCAAGTCAAGTTGGTTTAGGTCACACTTAATTAACCAGCACACGAATGGGCCGGGCCATGAGAGCTCTACGGAAAATGTTTATTTCAGAGGCGGCCTAACAAGTAAATATTTCATATGCTGAAGGAAATGGGAAGAGGACACTTTCTTATTCCTTGATAAAGAATATGTTCTTTTCAGAGAAAAAACTATGAATCTTAACAAGACATTATTTTGGTCTCTGCTTGCCTCTTCTATATTTCAGCTGAGTTTATAGAAAGCGGATAATAAATAGTTAAAGGCATCACTCTCACTCTGATTCCAAGGACTGTATTCAGCAGATGTGGACTTATCACTCAAATAATAGAAGCTGCTTTGACTCTAGGTCCGTAGAAACAGAGGACAAGTAATCAAAGGGAGATATCCACTTGGCATGCTCTTTAACAAGATGACAGTGTCTCTTAATATACAGTCATTAAGACAGGAGACTGGTGTCAGGGCTAAGTACAGTTTGTGAAATAGACAGTAACTGAGACTAGAGAGACTGACAAATTTTTGTCCAATTTTTTAGGAAAGTGTGCAAGGGATTGTGATTCAAAATATGAAGTTTATTTTTACCAGCCACACTGAGTCAAGTCAAAAAGATGCTTAAGAACTTGAAGAACTGCCTTCTGGAATAGCATTTTTGAGGATGCTGAGCAGATGGCATGAGATTGGCCCCAACGATACTGCCTGAATTTCCCAGCATTCCTACAAGGCCCGCTATTGGTAACCCAAGGGAACTTTTATGCATGTGGGAACTGGCTTTTTATAGGTCTAATTAGAAAGCACAGGCAATTCCCACCTACAACATTAAAAAATGCTTCTGTGAAAGCAGTTTTTTCTTGAAAAATGTGTGTCAAATTTACAGAAAAAAATTATTATGAATCAAAATTGATAAAGATGTGGTCATATTTTCCTAACAGTTAAGAATTGTGCTAAATTAGGGGCTATTTCACAGAAAAAGAATAAAAACACAGTGGTGTGTATGCACTACTTACAACTCTTCCATAATATCAAGACCATCGATCATGAGTTGATGGTTATCTAGCATAGCCTCCTCCTCCTTTATGTCTGCTTATAAAATTGACATTTCAAAGAAGTTAAGGGTGAGGTTGATTCCTGGTGCTAGTGAAATGTGGCTCCTTATCTGGTTCTTTGCTTCTGACAGAACCTAATCAGCAGAGGACCCTTCATCTGAATTTTTCAGCTCTCATTTAGCCTCAAAAACTGGTCACATGACTTTGTTTGGCTGGGTAGAAGCTGGTCTCATTGGCACCAGTTTCCAAGGCCAATCATCTTTTGGACTATCTTTTTTGTAGAGCACTTTCAACTCAGTCCAAGCATCTTGCATTTGTACATTGCTTGCTCTGGAAAAGTTCGTTATGATTATTAAAAGAACAAAGTAACACATTCCTAGGGTTTGAGGTCAATGGCTTCACCTTCCAAATGAGGGCAGTAAAATGTCTTCCAAGTCCTCTAGGGACTTATCAGCTTGAGTTTAACATCACAAAAATCTGTATGACTAGGTCCCAGAAAATGATTCTTCCTAACAACATTTAGCCAAAGCAAGTTTATTTTATTTTATTTTTTTAAAATATCTATCTGCTCCTAGAGGACTATCCAAATAATCCGTCTGAGTTTCTTTCACCTAATTGCTGTAACTTCCTGATGGCCTCTCAAACTTTTGACTCCACCAACTTACATTATTCTCTACCCTTGCTCTTTTTATATTCACCTCTCCAATGCTCACACTTTCTGGGGCTCATGATCACCCTTCCCATACCATTCTTTAACCTTCCTTCTTAAAAAGAAAAAGACTTTTACTATCTTTTCTTCCCTATGATTTCTTAATTCATAACTTTGCCAAAGCAATCTCACTCCTAGAAGCCTCAAACTATGTCCCTTTTCATCATTGAATTAATATTTTCTCAATTTTTCTGGGAAATATTACCAGGTTAATCCAGCCAACTATTAATATTATTCCCAACCCTGGCCTGAGCATTTTCAAACATTCATTTGTTCAACACCTACTATGTCACGTGTTGTGCTAGACGGTGATGAAATGGAGAAACGGTTCTTACTCTCATATTCATTTTGTGTTAAATCTTATGAAAGCTTTATAAATCACGTTGGCTGTATATTCTTCCAATTGACTTATGTTATATTCCTTAAGGGTCCTGTTCAGGGAAGACTTCTTAAGCAGGCCTACTATTTTATATATGAACATATGTACTCTTTTGTTCCTTCTGTGTTTACTACCTTCCAAAGCAGCCTGAGCAGTTTTCTTGGGGAGGTGCTCATTTCAGTTCTGCAAGGACTTGCTGCCCTTTAAGGACCTATTGTGCAAATAGCACTGCGTAAAGCAGTACAGAAGACAAAAATGAATTATGACGCATGTCCCTGATATCAAGCAGTTTGTAGTCTTCAGTAGAAGTTAATACTTTATACATGAAACAATGGAATGACTCAAAGACAACATAAAGTACCAAACTGAATATTATTTATTTGGATCAGGAGGCATGGCAGAGCAGGAACATACATGTGAGAACTCTAGGTGGTAGGACAAATGAGGATTGGCTAGAATTTTTCAGAAAAGTCTCATAGAATATTGGTGAAAGATTACATAAAGTAGCCCATAGGTATTTACAAATTTCTCATGAATTGAGTTCCATTATAGGAGATTAGGGAACCTTGAATGCACAGTATGGATCCTTGTGGGGTAGAAAGGGAACAACAGAAATCAGTAGGAAGGTGAGATCCTTAATGTGAAGGGAGCAGAAGCAGGGAGAAAGCAAGGCAAAAAGCATGGGACCTCAGAACTCTGAGATAATATCACACTAAAGTACTATATTTACTACTCTATCACTAAGATCAAACCTCTTGCTATCAAAAATAAACCAAACTGTGATGCAAATGGCAGAAGATACTAGGGTACCTAATGCTGGCTCACCAACTAGGATTTTTAAATTAGGTCAGTACCATTCCCCTATTTTATGTATTGTTAAAATATAAATTTCTAAGAATTATTAACTATCTATTGTCTTCCTTATTAAGATCCCTGTTTTATAGGTAGGCATAATATAGACTCAACCAGTATCTGCTCTTCCTTCTTAGTTGAGAAATTTGAGTTTTCCTGAATGCTCACTAGTAAAGGCAGTTCTTTCACTTCTGAATCAAGTTTTTGCTTTTTAGAGGTCATAGTGCCTCTTCAGCCTCTCTTCAGCTTCCTGCTGGGTTTCTGGCCAAGAACTTAATTGTTAATGGCTCCCAGCTGTGTCACAAACTTCACTTCTTTAACCCTTTCCTTTCTGGCTGCCAATTTGTATCCTGTGCTTAAGAAGTCAAGTCCTCACTGTGCACTCTTTGTAGAGGTAAGGAGTTGATGGCTAGGTAGAAAGATTCAGGAGAACACACATGAATTTTACTATATCTGAAGCTTTGTCATGTATACACTGCTACTCCAGGCTCTTAGGTTGAGCGGAATATGTCAACTTTCACACTGAACCTTGGACAGCAGCATCAAAAAATCTCTTTTCTTGTTCCCATGTATTCTTGATTCATGTGCATATATATATTTTATATATATGCTGCCTCCTTAAGGCTGTAATTTATATTATCTATACTTGATCCTTGCTGGCAATTCTTCAGCTCCACCTCCACTTCTCCATCTTGCCTGGATGAGCTATAATCTTTCATGCATTTCAGCTCAAACCCCCAATGACTCCTGATATCAAACCTTATCCATGTCAGCACACTAGCATCTTAGCACCTGTGAAAATCGTCCCAATTGTCTTTTAATTCCTGTACCTACTCACTGATGGTTTATGTCACAAAGGAATACCTCAGGTAGCCGAGGTAGAATTGGTTTCCTTCTTCATTCTGTGCTTTTTGTCATGAGAAGTTTCTTTCTTTTCTCTGAGAAGTGCCAGGTATTAAGAGTCTGTTACCTCTCTTTCTTGTTCTTCAAATTCCCCTAGAAACTTGTTTGTTCTCTTCTGATTTCCTACTACTTCCAGTCTTCCAAGGTCTGCTGGGCCCCAGCTCTTTTTACTACTTCTGTTCCAAGTTCTCACTGCACCAGTCGACAAATTCCAGTGGCCCTGGCTGTCCTCACACACATGGTGCCACTTTCACGTGTTACTCATACCATGAACCTGGCCCCCAAGCCCTCAGCTTGCCAAGACTCTTTTCCCTTCCCAATCTGTTGCTGGAATCTACACTCAGTGGTAAGCATCCTTAAGATTTTCTCCCTTAGAAACGACCTCAGTTAGCAGCTTAGGAGTCAGCTACTTGGATACTAACAAACTCCTTATCTCTTCCTTATGACTCCGTACACTCAACATTGCCTTCAGCTTCTTTGGCGACTCCAAAGGAGTATTTAGAAGATTCTTTATATACTGAAGGAAGGATGGTACTAACATTTATTGCCTACTATTATTCCAGGCCTTGTAGAAGCTTCATGACATTTAATTAACAATTTGTATATTAACTTAACAAATATTTATCACCTACAACAACCAGCATCTATTATTCCATTTCAAGCACTGAACTGTAGCACTTTATCATTTATTTGCTTGTTTTACCTTCATGTGCCCTAAAGGGTAGACACTCTTAATATCTCCACTTTACAGAGAGGAAGGGAGGCCTGGAGAAGGGGAGTAACTTTTCCAAGGTTATCCAAGTGGAGGAATTTAAGTGAAGGGAGCCTAACTCCAAAAACCATGCTTTGAGGTAACAACCATGAATAGTCATTGTTCCTGTCCTCCTGGATTTTAAGCTTTAGCTGAAGGAACGCACATTAAACAAATAGTTATAGAATTATTTAATTACATCTGTGGTAAGAGGTCTAAAGACCAAGAGTAGGTTTCCATTACAGTGTAGAATATGAGAACCTGACCTGGTCTAGGAGTTTAGGAACATCTTTCTTCCTCAGCTGATAACATTTGCAGTGAAACCTAAAGGATGAGGGTGGTAGGATTGGAATTGTAATGAGATCTTTTCCACAGAAGAAATAGCAGTGTGCATAGGCTGCAAAAGGTAAGGTGTGTGAAGCCACAAAGAATTCAGTGAAGACCAGTATTGGCTAAATGTTTGCAACAGAAGGAGAAAAAGTGGTATGAATTGAGACTGGAGAGATGGGTAGGGATTTTACCGTATGGGAGCATTTTGGTGAAGACAAAGATTTTGGTCTATCTCAAATGCAATGAGAAACCATGAAAGATATGTAGGAGGAAAGGGACATAGATTTACTTTTTAAAATTGGCACTATGAGAATAAATTAAAGGCAGTTGGAAGCAGATACAGCATATCAATTAAAAGGACATTTTAATTGGCCAGTGACATTTTATTGTAATTCCTATCTTACAAAATGAAAAGAATATACAATTTGGTGAGGCTACACAACTAGCTAAGTTGATATAGTTTGTGCCAAAGCCAGAATTTGAATCCAGTTCTGTCTGACACTGAAGGTAGTGTTACTTTCCTCCACACCAATCTTCTACTTGTGAGAATGACTTATGTTTCTCTACTCACACAATTTAACGTAAGGCTAGAGCTTAGGAGACCTTCTTAAGAATACACACCTGGAAATTAACACACCACAAATTTTAGCACATGTCTTAGAGGCCAGATCTAGTGTTTTGTCCACATTTTGCCGCCATTTGCCATTAGCCAACAACATATTTCAAAATGAACCCTCTTTATCCTGAAAACAGAAACAGTGAAGTCTTAAATGGCATTATCATCATAAATATAATGTACAAAAATACCTGCCCAGTATACCTCATAGGATTGTTACAAGGTTGAGATAACGTGCATTAACACACTTCATAAAGTGCCAAGTACCATGCAAAAGTAAGGCTTTACTGATGTTTGTTATAAAGGAAACCAGAATGCTATGGCAACTTGTCCAGTAGGAATGGGACCTTGACCTTGGATGTTGATATCAGTTAGTAAAAGATCTCACAGATTATGAAGTACCAGTGTTTTTCAAAGACTGTTGCACATCAGGAATGGGGCTAGGGAGAAGCAATTGATATCCCTGTTTCTGCCATATCTTATTTATTACATGGTTATGCCTATTTGGAGTTCAATTGGATAACCTTCAATGTAAGTATTTGTTCTAGAGAAACCTGTGTGTCCCAGGGTGCTGCCTGATGTGCATTATCGGAAACTTCTATTTTAGGAGACAAAGGCATTTTTTTCAAACACACCTGAAGCTCTGAAGCTGGGAATATATCTTTGCAATTTAAATTCTCAAGGAGAATGAAACATGGGTACACAGACTCAAATCAATAGTCATCTTTCTTCCATTAGAGAACTTTTAGAGTCTTTTATAGGATTCCATTTCTTGTTATTAGCCCACTCCTAAAGTTACTTTTGGTCTGACTTGGTATTTGTCAAACTGCAGATCATGACCTGTTGGTAGCCTATGAAATCAATTTAATGGTTATAGGCAGTATTTTAAAAAATGAAATAGAAGAAAGAGAAAGTATCCAAGTGTGTTGTATATTGTACAGGTATTGCTTCAAGAAGCTTTTGTCCCAGCCATAAACACATGTACTTGTCTACTGGGTCACAATAGAAGATATTTTTCTTAAAGTAGGTCACTATCAAAAAAAGTTTGAAACACACTGGTCTATTGAATTCAGAAAAAAAGCTAGTGTCTTTATGCTTTTATAAGCTGGACTTATTCAAGTCTTAGCTTGATTTCAGGATGAGGAGGTGCTACCCATATTTGATACAGGTTGTACTTGCTTCATTTTACGTTTTCCCTAAAAGGTTTCTAAAAGCTACATTGCATGGAGAAGGGATGAATGTAGAACCAGCACTACCCAGCAGCTATTCACTAAAAGAACCCTGAGCTGATGGCTCCTCTAAGAGGGTTGAGGGATTTTCAGAGCAATAGCTAAGAATAGGACTTCTTCCATAGCACATATGGGGGATGTACCACGTGCTGGGCTCTTGCTTTATGTGTTTATCTATTTACTAAACACTTATATAGCACTCACAATGTGCCAAGCCCTGTTCTCAGTGCTTTACATGCATTCATTCATGTATCCAATGAGGCAGGTAATATTGGTAATACCATTACAAAGAAGAAGAAGTTAAAACATAGAGTAGATGGAACTACAAAGAGAATGTTCTTCAACAATATGTTCTGCTGCTTTGGTGCTTCTCCATTGTTCCCATCACTAATAAGGATGTTCTACCATCAATTATAGTTCAACGTCCATCCCCAGGTCAAGGCTCTGAGACAGAGACAGAGACAGAGACAGAGGAAGAAAGCATGTGTCCAAAACATACGCATTCATGGGTGGGAGTGGTAGGAAAAGCTACCTGTAAGAATCCTGACAACACAATCCTAGAAGAAAGCCAATTTGTAGTAGAATGACAAAAAGCAGTGACTTCCTACACTTACCCTGGTACTCTGTACTCCTTTCGTATATTCCAGTTATAATAATAACAATAAAACAGTGGGTCATAATCTCTCATTTACATACATGAGTATCAGGGTAAGATTGGAAAAAAATCCTCTGCCATGGGACAAACGTTTGAAATAAGTGGGCTTATGGAGAGTGGAAAAGAAAGTGAAAAGACGATTTGGAGAGAGAGGGCTCACATGGTTTACTAGATTTCTTTCTCTTTTTTTTTGAGATAGAGTTTCACTCTGTCACCCAGGCTGTGTGGTGGCGCTATCTCGGCTCACAGCAACCTCTGCCTCCTGGGTTCGCGCGATTGTCCTGCCTCAGCCTCCTGAGTAGCTGGTACTACAGGCGCGTGCCACCACATCCGGCTAATTTTTGTATGTTTAGTAGAGATGGAACTTCACCATGTTGGCCAGGCTGGTCTTGAACTCCTGACCTCAAGTGATCCACCCCCTCGGTCTCCCAAGATGCTAGGATTACAGGCATGAGCCACTGTGCCTGGCCTGCTTACTAGATTTTTATGAGGCCATGTCACAAGGAAGGAGGAAAAACAAAGCTTTATGATTTGGGCACAAAGGGCACCCAAGGTTTGTGATGACATTTAAGCATGTTCCACAATCAGAAAACAAAGAAGACAAAAGATAAAAGCACCATAGGGCTAAGAGGAGGAAGAAATTTGGGGAAAAGAGTGACAATTAGGTTGACTGGTGTTTGTAAGAGGGATATTATCTATTTATTTTTTGCATGTGAAAGTGTTATATAGTGTCTTTCAGAAAAGGCACCAATATACCTAGGCATCATTTGCAAATACATTTCAAGAGAAGAAGAAAAATCTCAGCTGCAAAAGGTTTGAAATTTTTCCTTGAGTTGGAGTAAATGATATTGATATTTTGATCGTATGGGGAAACAAAATATAACAGAATACCCAGGGCCCCCAAATTCCAGTAAATAAGTTAGTAAAAGTTGGTCATTGTTTCCACATGTTCTTTCCTGCCTATCATGGAATTTTAAAATATGACAGGTTAGACCTCAATCCTGTGTATGAGAAGGGCTATGAGGAGCTGAGTCTCTGTGATAACTTATCATTCCTGCATAGTATGATCAACTGACTGTATTTCAAGAAAACTTTCTAAGTAACCCTGGCTGGCAGTGATTTATTCTTTTTCTGACTCCCTTTATATTTGATTTTTTCACTTATGATTTTTTTTCCTCACTATTTAAGTTTCTTTGTTTTCATTTTTTATCATCCTTATTAGGGGGAAAGCTCCTTGAAGCCGAGGACTATATTATTTGCTTTGCAATATCTGAAGTGGAGAATTAGGTCCTATACATATTAAACCTTCAATAAATGTTTCTTGATTGGCTAAAATGCAAAACTTTACAAAGTTTCAGACAAGAAGACTTTGTGTACCCCTGGAGCCATCACTTCCATTGCTTTCTGAGATTTTATATTGCTTTTAAAACTTTCTCAGAATTTATTTGAATTTTATCTCACTCTTTGGGGATATTGGTAGGAAACTACCTCCGTACAACTCCAATCAAGAGCTACCATGGATAATTTAAACACATACGGAAAAGGGTGGTCCCAAACACATAATTCACTCTAGTATGGAACCATCCTTTATGCTCGAAATACAGGTGGAGGTGATGGACCTCTCAAAGACAGTCTGCCTGTTTCTTTGCAAGTGCCACGCACAACTTTCCTGGCATTCAGGCCAACCTCTCACGGGTGTGATTACCAGAGGCTACCAGGTCCACAGGTTGCCATACTCCTAGACACGATAGGAAACAAAGGTTGTCTACTCAGCTCCTATGCTTAGGTAATGAATAAAGACATAGAACCAATAGTCCTAAGAGGTGTGACATTTCCACACAAGTCACCCATCTGTATTTAAGATAGTGCTGGCTGAAGGCGAACATCAGTATAGATTGTGCAAACTACTTTGTTACTTACAGGTAACAAGGTAAATTAGGAAATAGTGCAGAGAAATGTCATCCATTCCCCATTTAGTACTTCTTCATACATAATGTTCTAGTATGAAATGTCAGCTTTAGCTTCTACAGGTTTTCTGTGTGTGGATAATTTATGGAGTTATCCACTTTATAAAGAAGGAGTGGGTTCTGGAGCCCCACCCTGGTTTTGTGGCTAAAATCACCAGAATAATGACATTAATAGAGTGATGGGGAGGAAAGGAAGAGGGTGAAGGGAGAGAAGAGCTCAAAACTGCATGTACAATTACCTTTTCTACACATGCAGTCTTCATGTGGCTTGTAAGGATCTTTAAGAATATCCTACATCCATTCCTTCTCAGGCAGTGTGGATCAGCTTCTAGTTCTGCCAGTTTTCTTCCTTTGGATTTTGTTGCGAACAACCTGAGACCTAGTGTGCCGGATGCCAGACCTGTGCTTTCCTCACCAAGTGCTGGGGTTAACAAAGTTCTCTGTGACTTCATGAACTTTAAAGCTATCCTTCTGCCCCTTCTAGCCCTGAGTTTTTTACTGTGTGGCTCAATTGCCTATTAATCTTTTGCATAGTTCTTGATACAAGGTTAGTTCACTTATTCCTTTATTCATTCAACAATTGTTTTTATTGAGCATCTATTTTGTAAGCATCACTGTACTAGGTGCTGGTGACTCAAAAGTAAACAAAATACATTTTCTACTCTCAAGATGCCCCCAGGAAGACAAAGATGTAAGTAAATAATTTAAGCATTATCTTAGTAGGTTGATATGGGAATGCATAGAAGAGGCATTTAACCTTTAGTCTGGGGAGGAGGTAGTCGGGGAAGGATTCCAGGAGAAGTGATGCTTGGGCAGTGGAAGATGATTAAGAGTGAGCTTGGGGATTGGTAAGAAGAAGCAAAAGGAAGAGGAGGCAGGAGGGAATACCCAAAAGCTTCTGCAAAAGCTTAGAATGGAAGAAAAACACAGGCAATCTGGGGAATTGCAAGTAGTTGAATATGGCGGGAGCATCACGTGTAAGATAGGAGAACTAGACATAAACTAGTAATGAAGAGCATTTGAAGTTGTATCAAAGAGCTTGGACTTTATCCTGAGGGCCATAGGGAACCACTAAAGGGTTTTAAGTGGGGGACTGATGAATCTGATTTGCATTTTATAAGAATCTCTCCAATTGTAGTGTGGGGAGCAGATTGGAACCAGACAAGAGACTGGCTAGATGGCCATCACAGTAATCCAGAGGAGAATGTCGAGGGCCTGGCCCAAGGGGGTATTGAGGGATGGCAAAAAATGGTGAGATGCTCCAGGATCTCTGGTGCTGATTGGATGTGCAATGCAAGGCAGAGCAGCCAAGGATGACCCCTGGGTTCTGATGAGGGCCTCCTGCCAGCTTCCTTGTATGCTGAGACACTGAGACGTGCAACTATCAGGTAAAATTCTATCTTTCCTTTTCCTCTCATTACTGTATTAATTTTAAATTTTTTGTTTAAATGAAAACAAAGCAGTTCTTCAGACTGGTTAAACCCTTGGCTGTGGTATTCTTTCTAACTTTGGAAAGTAATAATCACACAAAAAGATGAGAAAGACCAGGAGGAAAGTTTGAAAAGAATACTATTAATTTTTCTGGGGTGGGGGGAAACATATGCCATATGCAGAAAGTTTCCAATTAGGTTAATGGACCTTAAACTGTATTAGTAATTAAGTGCTTTGAGTATTAAAATACCTAATCTAGCTTCAGGCTGTTTTTAATAAATCCTTTGACATTTTCCTGAGGGGAGAGATAGAGCAGAAGAGGCCTCGCCTGGGATTATGGAGCTTTTGGCTCTATTCCCTAGCTTTTAGCAGCTTACTACATGACCTTGGTAGAGTTGCTTCAGGTCCCTAGCCTTTAGTTGCCCTATCTGTGAAATGGCAAAAATAAAAAGATGGCAACATGACTGATGATAAAAATAAGTCCTCCTATACAGGGCTTAAAACTCAGTAAAGGAGTTGGTTTTTAATGTTTTCTGTTTTTTTAGAATTCTACTTAGAGACATTAGCCTACAAGTTAACAGAATACCTGCTGTTTCTGGCACACACACACACATATTCACATGACTATATACATAGGCTTATTTATTTATTTATTGTAACATAGGCAATCCAGGACATTCATACAAGATGCGTGGAGCTCTGGCAACTTCACCAAGTTATCAAGAACCCAAGATCCTTCTCTAGTTCCACTATAATATCCTTAGCTTTTGCTTATTGCCAGATAGTAGTTGCACCTTCAAGCATCATATACACTGGGCAGGAAGAAAGTAAGAAAGGTTGGTGCCAACCTTATGTCTCCCATTTGTCAGAAGAAAAGCCACTTTCCCAGAAGCAGTACCATGTCTGCATGAGATCCTTATGGACAGAACTACACCCCACTGATAGAGCCAAAGAAGGCTGGGAATGGGAGTAGGAAAACATTGTGGAACTTGTTCTGTTTCCACGGTCAAAGGGGCAAGAAAGAAAGGGGCTGGGGAGGGTGCCAAGTGAGAAAATCAACAGCAGCTGTCACACCTGCTAAACAGAGCACCATCCAGAAGTAGGAGAGTGAATCATTTTTCTAGAAGCAAAGCATTGAAAGCTAGAATGGAGCTACAATTTTGGAAGGACAGCCTTCACTTGGGAGTTTGCTGGAATTTTGGTGGAAGCTTTGGGTAATTATTCTGATTCAAATTTGTGAAAATTTGGACCATGCCAAAAGATGAATTAGAAGGAAATTTGATTTCTTTATCTAGAAGGTGGACCTGACTTTGATTAAAAAGCCCATGTTTGGCCGGGCGCTGGCTCACACCTATAATCCCAGCACTTTGGGAGGCCAAGAGGGGCGGATCACGAGGTCGGGAGATCAAGACCAGCCTGGCTAACATGGTGAAACCTCATCTCTACTAAACATACAAAAAATTAGCCAGGCGTGGTGGCACGCACCTGTAGTCCCAGCTACTCAGGAGGCTGAGGCGGGATAATTGCTTGAACCCGGGAGGCAGAGGTTGCAGTGAGCCGAGATAGCAACACTGTACTCCAGCCTGAGCCACAGAGCAAGATTCTGTCTCAAAAAAAAAAAAAAAAAAAAGCCCATGCTTGAAGGGGCAGGAGAGAGAGATATTATCTACAAAAATGGAAGAAGAGGCAATTCTTAAAGAAGCTTAGTTTATCTGTGTCCCTTCAGACTTAGTTATTGTGGGGTGTAAAACAAAGATGCTAAGCCAGGAAAGAAAAATCAAATGACATATTTGTATGGTACCTTTGAAATAATTACTGACACAGCACTTTGGGAAACAGGAATACAAGGTCAATACAATAGAATGTGCTCCCAGTTCCCATACTGGGTGGTCCCTCAAAGGTACCTTGCTCTTCTACTGCTTCCCTGGTCTACAACTTCCCTCTGCTTAAGATGAAACAGTAGGGGTGTGCCTGTGTGTTTTCTCCATCAAATTTGAATAAGGTCTCAATTTTCCCTTTCAGATTATCATTTAACAAGGTTTATTGTTCATGCCTATGTGCCTCAGGCAGCCTATTAGGACACTAGGGAAAGCTGCCCATTTATTATTTTTGTTTAAGCCTGAAAACAAAACACGTAGAATTGTAGTTTCTATTCTTGGAGGAGGAATGAATGGCTCACAGATCTGACCACCCACCCGCCTCATCCCTTAGACTCTGATCCCCGTCACTGGGGAGTTTACACTGGGCTGCACTGGGAAGGCTCTCAAACTCCAGGCTACCTTTCCTTTGAGCCTGGACCATTATGTAAGCCTCTGTAGTCACTAGGACTCAAAGAAAAAAATCTGTTTTAAAAAGTCAGCTTCCTTAGTAAGATTGTCACTTCCCCTTTTCTCAGATGAATTGTTTTCCCAGAGAGGGGAGTGTGTGTGTTTTCAAATGTTCCAATCTGACTCAGGATGCCAGCTAGATTCAGCAGAGAAGGGGTGGAGCATGTAACTCTCACACAGGAGAGTAAGGCAGGGGCGCTCTGGCAGAGCTCAGTGAGGAGAAGCAGGCTCCTTAGCTGGCGTAAGTGAACTGGCAACTCAATTTCAAGGACACAGGAGAATCGCCAGGGAGGCTCCAACTACAGAGCGAAGCCTTGTCTGTGTATTTTTGCATGCATCTGTGCCACTACTAATCTGTCTGCTTGCAGTGCAATAGCCTAGTTCCTCTACTAGATTGAGTGCATCCAGGAGAAGAGAAGCAAACTCACACACTATTAGGACATATTTGTGAACAATAGAGTAAGTAAAATTAAGGTTAATAAGCTCTGAATATATTTCCACATCACACTGCTAGCACATGCTCCAGTGACTCAAACCTATATATCTCATACTCTGAAAATCCATCAGAGAGACATCAGGATGCCCCCTCACAAAGTTCACATAGCAACTGTCCAGGAGCTTCATCAACTCATGGCAACACTTGAGAAGCCCATAGCATCACGGTTGTCAAAATCTGTTTAAGGGGAAAAGTTCTGGTTTTATCCTTCTTCAGTTCCTCCCAGAGATGAATCTCCAGAAGCAAGGGTAGAGCAGAAAATTTAAAGAGATTCTAATCGTGGATAAAAAAAATAGCATTGAATACTCATCACCCTGCCCCTCATGACTTCTCAGATCAGAGTTGAGGAGGGACGATGAACTGGATGCATGATTCAGAGTAGTTGGGAGAGAGTGAGGGTTTCTTTTTCTTCTTCTTCTTTTTTTTTTTTTTTGAGACGGAGTTTTGTTCTTGTTGCCCAGGCTGGAGTGCAATGGCACAATCCGAGCTCATTGTAACCTCCGTCTCCCAGGTTTAAGCAATTCTCCTGCCTCAGCTTCCCGAGTAGCTGGGATTACAGGTGTCCACCACCACACCCAGCTAACTTTCTGTATTTTTAGTAGAGACGAGGTTTCACCAGGTTAGCCAGGCTGGTCTCAAACTCCTGACCTCAGGTGATCCACCCGCCTCAGCCTCCCAAAGTGCTTGGATTACAGGCATGAGCCTCTGCTCCTGGCCAGATTTCTTATGAAATGAGTCGGTATATTTAACTTTCAGTCCTATTTAAACGTGTTCATGTGGTTATAGTAACATACCTTGATCTCCTCAGAAAACATCATGGTCTGTGGGTCTGAGCTGCAGCAATTTTGAAAATTGTCTCAGGCTTGGGAAACAGCCTTTCTGGATTTAGGGTTGGGGTAAATTGGCATCCTGCCCTGTCGTGAATTTTAAAAGAATGTTCTCTTTCTAGGATTTTTCCAATTTTCCTCAAATATGATAATGTTGTTTGGGGGATTCCTGACTTATAACCAAACCGTATGTCCTCTAATACAGTTACAACCTAAGTTAAATGAATATTTATTGGCCTGATATATACCCATTTAAATTTGGGAAAACTGAGGACTGATATAAAAATTACTATTCAAGTCATTGGCCAGAGTTAAAAAAGGGAGCTCACGGTTGTATTTTACACATTTTATCACAGTTGTTTGGTCCTTCTTGAATGAGAAACACCTTTCAGGAAGATACAATTTACTATTTATGTCTTCTTGCTGAACTATACCTTGATCACACTGACTACTGAGTGGCCGTGGCTCCTCTCAGTTGTCTCTGCATTTTTGGGCCCCATGAGAGCTTGCTGATTTCTGATTTCGCTGCTATCTGCATGCCTAGATGGGCTATTCACCCAGTCTCTGGGGTTTGAGGCAGTAGGCATTAGCTTTGAGGTGAAGAGTTGTGAGGATAAACTTCCTTTAGGGAAGGACATGAAAATCATATTTAGGGGCAGTTCACAGGTTTTTTTTTGTTTTGTTTTGTTTTGTTTTGTTTTGGTAGTCATAGCTCCCTCTGCTGCCCAGTTAGGGGCAAGAGAGGCCAAAGGAACTGAAATGAGACAAAGTATAACCGACTTTTATGGAGTCAAGTCAGCTCCAGGAGCCAGCAACTGAAGACAGCTCACCTTAGCTCTAGAGCCTAGGACCCTAAACATGCCCAGGAGAAGGGATGGCAAATGTGAGAAAAGGCAATGAATGATTTAGGAAGGCAGTGTTAGGTTTTTGAGGGTGGGGGAGTACAAAAAAGGGTGATTGACATTTTTAAATGGCACTACCAAACTGTTGGTTAAAATCAAATATACAAACAGAAGAAACTTTTGAATTCACACACGAATGTAACTAACCAGCAGATTCTCCACTCCTCCATCATCCTTCTTATCCTAGAATATCTAAGCTCTATCAGCTCTTACTGGGGGCAAGTTACAGAATCTCTGCCTCAGTTTCCTGGTCTGTAAATGGGATTTATTATAATGATTCAATGACAAAAAGGTATATATTTCTCACAAAGCCATGTATTTGTATGGAAGAAGCCAACACACGTTGGCTGGTTTTTTTTTTCTTCTCCTTGTGTTATTTTTATTTAAGCTGTTGGTCCTCAAACGTGGTTGTACACTGGAATCACATGGAGAATCTTTTAAAAATACTCATTCCTGGGTTCCATTCCTAAAGATTCTGATTTAATTGATACATGGGGTGTGGTCTGAGTATGGAGAGTTTTCAAATCTCCCAAGGAATTATAGTATGTAGCACAGTTTAAGGGCCATTGCTCTAGGGCTCCCCCCTCATCCTTCTTCAGAGACTAGTGTTTCACAACGGGTTGAGGTGTGCCAGGCGGAGTGAAGGGACCTTCTGCAGTGTCAGATTTGTGGAGGGACACAAGGAAACACTAACATTTTACTGAAATGTGGTCTTGGGCCCAGCAGCATCTGAATCACTGGTGAGTAATTTAATTTTAGACTCTCAGATCCCACTCCAGACCTGCTGGATCATAGTCTTCATTTCAATAAGGTCCCTAAGGGATCTGCACACAGATTCAGGTTTGGGAAGTCCTGCTGTAGCTCACACGTTCTCTCTCTCTCTCTTTCTCTCTCTCTCTCTCTCTCTCTCTCTCTCTCTCTCTCCTTTCTTGCTTTGGCTTCTTTATTCACTATGAAGAATGGTGTTGAGTATTTCTGACAAGGAAATATCCTTGCAAAAAAGCTCTGGGTCTTTATTTCAATAATCTCTTCAGATTCAAATCTCCTTAGAATTAATTTTTTTTTTTTTTAGCTGCCAAACATAGTTTGAGTTTCTAATACCTGTCTCAACTTACAAGCACCCACTTCAAGTCTGCTGATAGATGTACACTGGGCCTCTTATGTAGCTTCTAAAAATATTCTTTCTAGGGCCGGTGCAAATGCCTTGATGGGGCCAGCTTTGGCCTATTGTTGAGACAGGGTCGACATTTGACAGAGGATCTTTGGTACATCACAGCGGTGAGACCAAATTTAGAGAATGATTATCATTTACTAAAGGTTCAGAAAGGGAATAAAATCTTCCATCAGAACCTACTTATTAAGGTTACCTTAACAGTAAACCATAAAATGAATGGAATGTTGGCCCTGTGGACCGGTTCCTAAAAGAGACAACGCAAATATTTTAAACTAAAATGTAAGGAGATGGGACAGGGCTTTGGAAGAGTGGGAGTGGGGTAGAGTGATTTAGTAAAGAGAATAAATCTCAACAGGAATTTTGTTTCTATGACATTAGCGTAATTCTGTGACATTAGTACTTCGTCCTCACTCTCTCTCTCACCCATCTCATTTCAAAAAGAAAAATATTTAAACATGAGTTTTAAAAGATTCATTCTGAGATGGAAATAATACAAGAATAACTATTGCTGTCTTCACTTTTTTCTCTCTTATTTTCTTTCTGGAGACATGATGTCCCATTTATGATGCTTTTATGTCTATAAACGATTTGGGGAAAGCACTGAAACCAAATCTGTAAACGTGCAAGGCTCCTGCATTGGTGGGGAGGGGATAGGGTGAGGGGGAGACACAAATTGCAAAGAGCAGAATAATCAGATACAGAGGGACTTTGATCTTCTGGAGACCTAAGCTAATAGATGTTAAGTGCAGTTCAGTGGAAGTAATAACCCATGAAGAAAACAAAATCTGCAAAATGATAAAATGCTGCAGTCTACTGATCAAGGAAGACATTGGAAAATTACTATGAAAGCATCCTTAGCCCAGCAGATCCAAGGTGAAAAAAGGGCTGCGTCTGCCAACCAGCAGCCAGACATTCCAGGCAGACTTAACCGTCTCCCATTTTGTGGCTAGATTAACACTCTGTGTAACCTGAATGCTTTCTCACTGAAAAGGCATGAACTGGCACCACTGCAGCCCTGGGCTTCGTCTCTCCCAGTGACGCCATAGTGAATCACCGTGAGGCTGGCCACGGACTCGGTGGGGGCATTCCAGGGGCCGTTATTACTGTTAATCAATTAGGAAGAGTTAAGAATTTCTGAATATATGCCAAATGAAGTGCTGGTCATTTTTTTGACATCAGTAGGACATACTTGAGATAAATTTGACATCTGTTAATAAATTAGTATTTCACCAAGCAAACTATGTAGAAAAAAAATTGGAAATTTACGGACATTGAAATGCACTTTAAAAATCCAGAAACTTTATAAAGGAGAACTCCTTAATCCTAGTTTATTTGAGTTATATTTTATTATGAGTATTTATTTATTGAGCAATGACTATATTACATATGTCGTATAAGATAGGGCAGAATTAATTTAACTGTATAGAACAAACTAAATTTGCATTATCCAAAGAAAATCTACAACTTGAAGTAATTAGATACTTTTGTTGGAAACAGATTCTTTATTGTGAAAATAATTAAACAAACAAACACCATCAGAGAATGTGAGCTAACAGTCAGGAAACTGGGAGAAATGGAGAATGCATTTTAAAAGTCCCACCTTCCCACATTTCATGTAATGGCTAATTAAACATATGGAATACATTATCTGAACCACAAATTAATGTGTTTGGATAGGGTAGGAGCAAACAAATGAAAATAAAGGAAAGCTATGCAATTGGAATCCAGGCATGATGTGGACAAGCTCTGCTGGGCACCAGCATTTGGTTCATGTTTGAAAAAATTACATTAGAACACTTAAAAGCAACATCTTGCTTAGAGGATTCTCCTTTTCAACAGAAAAATTGAAATTGGCAAAGCTCAGATAACAATATATGCTAGTATTATTGATGGCCAAAAATAAGAGGGAAGGAAATTACACCACTGATTTATTCCAATGCATTTAAATTTTCTGGACAGTTTCCACATGCTAAAAAGGACATTGGTGAGCATCTACAGGTATCTTATTAAATTATGCTGCCTCTCAATATAGTTATTTACAGAAAGACTGGCCTTTAAAAATGTTTTACCTATGGGGAAAATTGAGACTGGACCTACATGATGCCAATGGGACTTAATAGAAAATTAAAACTCAGGGCCTCAATTGTTGGAAAAGGTATTTTATATCATACATGTATGTATTTTTGAAACAAGTTGCTTCCTTGTCTTAGAGTCCTGTGGGTGCACGCTTGGCTCCCACTGTAGACTAACCAGGTGGTGAAAATGAGAACTCCCAGCTCTGAGTTACCCGTCCATGACTCAGCCTGCTAGGCCAGGCTGCCTCTCCCCAGCAACTCTCCCTATCTATTATATACATATATACAATTTACACTAAGCACGCTGGCTGGATTAACTAATGATTGCAGACCACTTTGGAAATAGAAAATACCCTACGTGCACAGAATTAGTAATGATTAGATAATAGACTGTCCTAAATTTTACATTTAATTCAAACAAACCTTTTCTTGATGAAAGTTTTGCTATTAAACAAAAGACATTTTTTTTAATACTAGAGGTTTTCACGGTATTTTCATTTGAGTTGAATTTCTGTTCTTCAGACCCATATTTCTGCCAATTTCTATCTCTTGTGCTTTCTCTGGCACAACTGAAAGAACAAAGTTAATAACAGAGAAAGGATAAGCTTTAAAAAGTGCTGCATTTATCGTCACTTGTAATTCTGCTATTAAATGGTCTTGGCATTTGGGAAATTCTTCTCAATCTTGCTTTTTTTCTTAGAGGTAAAAAATGGAAAACATGAAATTTATACTAAAAATAATTCTCTATCTTCTGCATTCTCAGTCTTTACCTCTTTGCATTCAATGTGTGACCTCCTACCTCTATAAGATAGTGTATAAGATGAGCACCAAGCCTTTGCTTCCCCTTAACTTTTCTAGAAGTAACACACATTCACGTCCTCACACACACACACATACACTCACAATTTGTGTAGAATTATTTTTCACTCTGATTTCTGCCTGTGGAACAGATTGAAGATTTTACCATCCAAAACCCACAAAGAGAAAACTCCTACTGTGGTCTTCAGAATTTCCATTCAGCTGATTTGCCTGCCAAGTCCAGTGACCAGTACCGCCGCTCCTGATGGTGGGGAGCATATGGTACTGCTGTGAATAGTTTTGCTCTCACTGCTGTGAAATCCCACGCCTTCCTACAGAATGTGTTTGGAGGAGCAAATGGTAAGTGTCGCTATTCAGCATAGCTCTGTCTCTGCCTATGGAACCCAGTCTTTTAAACAACAAAATGAAGATAACTGCAAGTCTTCACAGGCCCTGGTTTAGCATTAGGCTTCAGGGTTAATGGTCACCTGTTAACTGTTTCTTCTTCCCAGGAGAGAGGATTATCTTTTACACATCCTGGATTTACCAGGATCCATAATGGTAAACCAACCATCCATCATTTTTGTTTGTTTGTTTCAATCCTCCTCTTCCTCTTTCTTCTCCTCCTTCTAAAAAAGAAAATCATCTTAAAGTGGGACACAATTTCTAAGTTAAATTGGGGCTCTGAAAAGAGCACTAGACTTGGAGTTGGGAAGTCTGGAATATCAAACACTAACTAGCCTTGTAACCTTGGGCAAATTTATTCTGTGCCTCTTCTGTGAAACAGATGGTGCAGACCCTAACGTCCCTTCCAGTTCCAAGATTATATGTGTTTGTGTAGTCCAACTCCACCCCACTCCCAACCTCATCTCCCAGAAAGTCTTTCTCTACCATTGAAAATAAATTGTTGTTTTTCATTTTATAATGCAGCTTTCAAGAACTTATGGGGTGGCTCGCTTCTGGGTTTGTTCATCTCCACTGTCAAGTGGTTCTTCTGTATGTTTAGCAAAACTCTCTCCTACTGCAGTATAAGGCTGTTTTATTCCTCTTCTGGTTTTTGTGAAAATAGAGAACAATCCTTTGGAATTTGCTTATAGTAATAGTTTTTCTTGTTTGTACTGTTACTTAAGGTGCTCTTTTATGTTGTGGCCCTTAGATGTGTCTTCTAATATTCTTATTGTCCCTTCTCTCCGGTTTTGCCAGTGCATACATGTGCTGGGGGAGAGACTGGGGTTGGGGCCATTTGGGGGCCTAAGTTTGATGTAATGTGTGCCACATTGGCTGGTGTGCAGTCGAAGGGAGGAGGGAGCAGGCGTTCTGCTGCTGCTAAAGAGGGCTGTGGAAACTTAAGTCATAGACATGCTTCAGTGAGAGGATGAGGATTTGCCCAGATGGGAAGCTTCAAGTACAGAGGCACTTGTACATCTACTTATCTTGAGTCTCAATGATGCTGTTTATGAGTGAGCTATTCAAATGGAGGAAGAAACCCACCGAGAAGGAGAAATAACAGGTCGGAGTGATTATGTACAGAAGGAGAGACTCTAGTAGGAGTCCAGTGGGAAAGAAAGAAGGGAATAAAATTAAGAATGATTAATGGCAGATCTCTGATGCTTTCACTGGATCCAAAGGAACACGGCAATACTGAGTAAGAAACACTTGATATACGAAAAGAGCATGAATGTGAAGGAAAATACATCATTCTACAGATATTGACGGACTCTGAGGATGGGAAAGAGTCCCTCAAGATTGAATTGGGGTAGAAGCTGACCCTCCCACTTGCCCAGAGATCCCCTAGCTGGTATAGCATCTTTTCCTGATCTTTCTGGGAAATTCCCTTCATCTGTGTTTTAGCGGGGTCTGATAGAATAACTGTGTCCAACAGATGGGGGTGAATCCACAAAAACAGGCTTCAGCTTTTAGGAAGATTTAATTTAGGGACACACAGGCACCTCTCCTCCTAAATGTGCCCTTAATAGTGCTATAAAGGATGTGCAGATATGCAGTGTATGTGCAGCTTCTATGTGTGTGTGCATGTGTTGTTCAGTGCCTAAGATTAAGAAAATAGATTTTGTGAAACCCCGTCTCTACTAAAAATACAAAAGATTAGCTGGGCGTGGTGGCAGGCTCCTGTTGTCCCAGCTACTCAGGAGGCTGAGGCAGGGGAATGGCTTGAACCCGGAAGGTGGAGGTTGCAGTGAGCTGAGATCACACCACTGCACTCCAGCCTAGGTGATAGAGTGAGACTCTGTCTCAAAAAAAAAAAAAAAGAAAAGAAAAGAAAAGAAAAAAAGAAAATAGATTTTTAGTTGCATGGGACCTAATGTTACTCTCCCACTGATCCACTCCCCACCACATCCCACCTCTTCTACCTCAAGTTTAGAGTTGCTAGAATGCTTAAGGTTACCCATAATAGGTTCATAATAATCTATTGAGAGGTTCTTCATATGTGCCCACATCATGCTGAGCTCATTACATGCATTTTCATATCTAATCCTCCCAGCAATATATGAGATATTCACAAACATTTATACAGTGCTTATTAAATAGTAGATAATATTCTGTTTTGTATATATGTATATAAATTTAATTAAGTACTATTATTATAGTTTTTTATATATAAGGAAACTGAGGCACAAAGATATTAATAAGCCATCCATAGTTAAAGAGCTAGTGAATGACAGGGTAAGGATTCAAAACCCATGTCTGATTTATCTCATTGGATTGCAAGTGCCATGAAAGTAACAATTACATATGGTTTTGCAAACCATCATACCCTCAATGCCTGGAACACAGTAAACACTCAAACATATTGTTTGAATGATTAAACACGGAGCTGAAAGCATTATCCTCCATGCAGTACCAAGTCTTTGAACAGGCTTTCTCCAAAATCAAGAGAAAGGTAACTAGATAAGCAACAGAAGTAGGGGAGACAGTGTAATTCAATCGTCATTCATTCAACAACTATTTCTTGAGTGACTGCTATGTACCAGACCCTGGCCTGGGTGGTGCTTTTTCTTTTGTTTCCCCGAAAAGGAAACACTAAATGATTTGCCCCAACACCTTCCATACCCAGCCAGGTTTGCCTCTAAATTTCTTCCACATCCTCCTCTGTCTCCCAGGGCTAATACAATGGGCCCAGCAACATGGAGAGGGCAGTTTCGTTCCATGCAGGCAGTTCTAAGCCATGTTTTACTTGTTTTCCATCAGTCCTATGGCTTTAGGACCCACTGGGGATCATGATTCAGTGCTGGGGAGAGCATGAAGGCTGCATGTAGCAGATCTCAGAGGGAGGGTCTGCAAATTGGAGGCATTTTATTGTTTTCTTCTTTTTTACTCTGAAAACTTTCCAAATGGAGAGATCTATTTAAATGGTTTACAAAATCCATCTTAAGGTCAGCTCTAATTCAGGTGGGGCCTGGCAGCTGTATGATTTCAGAGTTGTTACACAGCTGCCAAAGTGAGCTAGATGCCCACCTTGAGCAGCAGTGAGGCTCTGGCTGCCTGCACAACTTCTGCCGCCTCCAAGACCAACTTGGCCCCTATAAAATGTAGAATGTGATCAGGGTCAAAAAGAAAAACTGTCCTATATTTTTGTAGAAATGGATTGATGCAGGACTTCAGAACTTTATTTTTGGTAAATTTTAGAAAACAAAGACACCTACCGTGACACAGAGTAGGCACACACATGACCTTCTATTTCTCTTCATTTCTACAATCAGGATACGATTTCAGCAATAGAAGACTCGATCACCACAGTGCTTGGCATATAGTAAGTACTCAGTAAATGTATGACCAATGACAAAAATATGTATAAAATAATGAGTAAATGAGGAATTGGGAGATCCAGGTTCTAGTCACTAGATTTTTTTGTGAACTAATTAGTAAGATAAAAATATGAAAAATCATGCCTCTGGGACTCTGTTGTCTCATCTACAAAATAAGGAGACTAGATGAGATTTAAAAAATTTCTTCTTGTTCTTAAATTTTACAGTTGAAATTCTGAATAGAGTCATCATTACATAGTAGAAAGAACAGAAGCCAAAGCCCAGAGTCCCTGGATAGGATTTAACTCTAGACTCAGCCACTGATCAGTCATGAAAGCTTCAAGATATTACTCAACATTGCTGAGCCTCCATTTCTTCATCTGCATAATTGAGACGTTGAAATATATTTTGTAGGATTGCAGAAAGATAATGAGGTAAAAATTCAATGCCTGGGATACAGAAGGCTTTAAATACATGATAATTAAAAAATAAAAACTCACTGAATTTAGATTCCATTCTTCTTTGTAGTAAAATGCCACAGCCATTTAGAGTAGATTACCCTAAGAGCCCCTCTTCTTCCCCACTCGCTGCATCTATGCTGTTTGTCCTGTAATTCTGCAGTGCCCCATCCAGCCTGACCCTGGGTGTGGCTAAATGACATACTTTGGTCAGAACAATGTTAGCAAATGTGATGCAAGCAGAGGTTTGAAAAATGATTGGGTGATTGGACTCAAACTTTGATGACTCTTCCATCACTAAAATAAGGATATGTCTAACTAACTAACCCACAAGTCCCAAGAAGAGGATAAGAGACACATGGGATAGAGCCACCACTAGCCATGATCTGCCTAGGCCAGCCAAATCCCAGTTAAGTCAACCCTCAAAAGCAAAATAGATGAGCTGTTTGTTTTAAGCCTCTGAATTTTGGAGCAGATTGTTATGCAGCAGCTTTATGGCAATAGCTAACTGATACACCATTGATTCATTACAGAAGATAGGAGTTGTAGATAGTTTTATTTTAAAACTGTAGTTAATTAATGAAATTTGAACATATATTCGCTTTCCCACATTTGTTGAACTTTCAGATACACTTTTGCATAAAATTTTGGTAGAAGAGAGACAAAAATTTGCTAAATTATCTTTTTGGTTCAAATGACATTTTTCATGATTTCTGAAACATTTTAAATTGCTAAATTATGAGCATTTGAAAACTTGCCATTAGGTCTGAGTATTCTAGCTTTAATTTTAGATTTAGGAATTTTTAGCAGGGACGGACTTAACATTTGCAGTCCCAAATCTGATTACAGAGTATGTCTGTATTTTGCTTAATACCATTGTCCATTTGTGAAACCTAGTTATTCTAGGTATACAGCAGTAACAGTTGTATTCAGATTAATGAGGTTTTTAAAATACAGTGTCCAAAGATGGTTACTAATGGAGTGACAGAACCCTCTGTTCACAAGGCTGAGCACATCTTTTAGAAAGAAAGGCTCTGGTAGAAACCAATCACCTCTGAACCAACACAATCACTTCTTAAATAGGTTAGTGTATTAATCTATGAATCAGAAGCCACATTCTTCTAGGCATTAGGACTGAAACTACTTGGTAAGCTTATTCAGAACAGGGAACAGAACAAATATGCACAACACTGGGCACATGATTGATTGATTGATTATCAGAAGATGAACATTTTGGTTGAAGAACCATGAGATAAAACCTGCTCCTCATTACTTAAGATCCAGACCAAATGCTACTCCACTAGGAAGAATATGTCTCCTGGGACCTGTCAGGCCCGCTCCCATGAATGACTCTGCCATGAGGCTGTAAGCTTCTCAAAGACATGAGACATATTATACTCATCTTACATTTCCTGCCTGTCAAGATACCCTACACATAATATACATATATACCTAATGTGGGCTTAATATAATTAAACAAATGAGTGATAATATTGCCCAGTTCATCTGAGAGTCAGAGAGATTAGCTAAATTTGGAAATCACACATCTGGACAAAGCTGAGAATTAGATTGGAACTCCGCCCTAGGTGAATCTGGAGTGTATTTTCACTACTACACTTGAATCAGGATTCCTGTGGCAATAAACAAATTAACACATCCAAAGTACATAGCACAGTAGCAGATGCTGAATAAATGTTGAAATAAATGTTGAAAAGGGTAAGATGTGACTTACCCCTTTCACATCTTACTTTGGTGCCAGGAATCCCACCACTGGCGATCTCTCTCTCTTATCCTGAATGCCTTTTTTCTTAGAAGCCACTAATTTATTGTTGGTTGAGGGAGATGGAAAACAAGGTAAACATCCTAATAGAGTAATGGCTAATTTACAGTATTGACAATCGGATTATTATATGGACATTGTTATATAGACAATATCCAGTTTAAACTAACATAGAAATGCATTAAGTGATGAAATTTTGGCCAGGCGCGGTGGCTCAAGCCTGTAATCCCAGCACTTTGGGAGGCCGAGAGGGGCGGATCACGAGGTCAGGAGATCGAGACCATCCTGGCTAACACGGTGAAACCCCGTCTCTACTAAAAATACAAAAAAAACTAGCCGGGCGAGGTGGCGGGCGCCTGTAGTCCCAGCTACTCGGGAGGCTGAGGCAGGAGAATGGCGTAAACCGGGAGGCGGAGCTTGCAGTGAGCTGAGATCCGGCCACTGCACTCCAGTCCGGGCGACAGAGCGAGACTCCGCCTCAAAAAAAAAAAAAAAAAAAGTGATGAAATTTTATGTTTTCTTTGAAAGCAGCTTAGTTTTTTTATACATTAATAATATTTACAGTATTATCACAATGCTTTCAAAACTACAAAAAAAATAGTGATTCAGAAAACACTAGATGGAAATGTTCATAGTATTTGTCTTTAGGTGATAAGAGCTGGGATGAGTTTTTACCGTCTTTCTATTTTCCTATTTCAAAAAATGAGTGAGTCTTACTTGGATACACTAAGAGGATTTCAAAATGGCTTTTATGTTGCACTTTCTGTTCCCTACCTGCCTGTGGCAGATGGACCACTCTTACCATATACTCCCCTTTATCAATACTTCCGTATTGCTTTCATGGTATTTACAGCCTTATACCGTACATAGTTATTTCATATTGACCTCCCCTTCCACCTGACTGTGAGTTTACTAAGAGCAGGGGTTGTCATGTTCCTCTGCATATCTCTAGCACCTGGGTAGCCCACAGGACATAGTAGGCTCGTAAATCTTTGTTAAATGAATGATATTTCTCATGACTTAATTAATAATTTGCCCCCTGATTTCCAAGAAAAGGGAAAATAGGAAAAAGCTTATATTTGTATATGTGTATTACAGCAAAGTCAGAGCTTGCAAATATTGTACTATATATCACATGTCTTAGTTCAATTTTGCACATTTACAAATTAGAAAATAAAACTAAAAATGAGGTTGAGCTTTTTTTACTCCCACATCGCCTTTTCTGAGTAATGATGAATAGTGCTCAATATGCATGTTCTTCTAATATGAAATCTGCAAATTCTCTGAATAAAGGCAAAATGTATGGAAATTATATTAAACCTAATTTAAGTCTGTTTTCTTAAAATTAGGATGTATAATATTTAGTTTCATGAGCAGAACAAATAATACAGTTAGTGTTTATTCTTTGACTACGCTTTTACTAAAAAACTCAGTTAAAAAAATCACGCCACACCAAAACATGCTGCTTCCTCATCACTGTTCCAAGTTTCGTATGTTAAACAAAGACAGGCCAACCTTAAACCTTTTGATAAATATGATGCTTGTGGTAACTGCAGCATTCACTTCGTATCCCATTTCTCCAAGTTCCTGTCAGCCAGATGTCACTTGCAATGCAAACACTAGAAAAATATGAAATAATAATTTCATACATCATCTATGTGTGCATGAGCCGGTCAAACATTCAATACAAATTCAAACTGCTACTACACACAGAGCAAATATCATCCAAATAATATTTAAAATGATTGAAAGGCTTTTGATTTGGAAGTGTATTCTCTTAAGCTAAGTGGTCCCCAAGACCATCTAGGAAATTCAATTGTTTCATTTTTAAAATGTTTTCTGCCCAAAATTATATCAAACCCTAATGTCTCAATAGAAACACATGGGATTGGATTGCTGACTGGGCGCCTGATGTCAAAGAAAAAATCTAATTTCACAATGGCATTTCCTCATACTGTCTCACCAAAATACAAAATTGATAAAATTTTAATGGATAATTTTCAGAAGCAGAATGTTAACCACTGGGAAAATATGAAGGGAAACTTAGCATTGTAGTATAGGAGAAGCAAGGTGAAGGGAGAAATGGGCTATAAATACAGATAAACAATGCTACATAAAAAATGTTCTTAAAAGCTTTTTCTTATCGAAAACAGAATTTCGACTTTAAAAAGGCCCTTACTATAACAGCAATATATATATATGCTTTTTTCTTTGTCTATTTCTATGTTTCTTTTCCCCGATCTTTTCTATTTTGTAAAATGATATGGGGAAAGGGAATCACACCGTAAGCTATACCATTAGATATACATTTGCACAGTGTTGATTTCCATTTTTTATGTTAGCTACAAAAGTGGGCATGTATACCCCTGGCTTCAATTAAGAGATAAGAGAGAATGATATTACATTCTGGCCTGCTTCTTTGCACTGAGGTTCTGCCTTTCCTCTTTCTCCTTGCTGTTTAGTGTAAATTTCCCTGCCTGTCTGGAGGGAAGAAGGAGTCCAGTTCCCTTGCGCCCACCCGCCCCCTTTATTTTAAGGAGAGAGCTCAGTGCTGTACAAGAGCAGGGTTTCAGAGCAGACATTCGTGTGCACAGTGTGACCTTCAGAATGTACCTTAATATCTTTGAACCTCAGTGTTCCCATCCGTGAGACAGAAATAGTAATTCCTACCTTATTGTATTCTTGTGATGTTTGGGAATAATGCTCATGAAACACAGCTGATACAACGCGTGACACAAATGAGCTACTCAAATATAACTTTATGATGAAACTATTTTATTTTTTGAGCTTCTCATACTTGCTGCCTTGGATTCTGCCTTCTTTTTAAGCTTTCCTGATCAATTTCATCACACAAGCTGGCAGCTATGGGCAGTGAGGGAAGGAAGAGGCAGTGTCCTCACTAGACAGCCAAGCCAAGGTCACCTTGGTCATCCATGAGGTAAGCCGTGTGATAGCCAAACCACGGCAGGACCCTAAAAGTCACTAAGTGACCTGGAGCCACAGACTCAAGGTGCCGGGGACACTCCAGAAAGGCAGATGCTGATCTGCAAGAAGGGATCTTCTTCCTCAGAGACACTGAGGATGACCATCAATTTCCCTCACTCAACTCCCCTTCCTGCATAAGATGCTCTACAGGGGACCTCACCATTAGTTCAAGGTTTTAAAGCAGAATCATCTGTAACACCAATGTTCCTGTTTAAAAATGTGAGATCGAGTAACATGTTGAGTGTTTCTTCCCTCGGTTTTCCTTTTCTTGCTCTCTCAACCATCTTACCCACTTCATTATATTTTTCTGTGAGGGCAGGCCCTGGTTCCTAAATAATCTTGGTAGCACATTCTTTCTTCTCTCCAGCCCCAATACAGGATTTTGGACCAGGTAGATCATTAATAAATAGTACTTAAAATTGAAATTAGCCCTTTTTCTTGAGGTGGTTTATTTAGCTAACTAAAAACTAATCCTCCGTATTAGCTAGGATGAGGGGACTTTCTGGTGGAGTTGCTAATGTGTAGGATTTAGAAACAAACAGAACTAGACTGTTATCCCAGCTCTGACATTAGTTAACGTCTTGGGCAAATTTCTTAATGACTCTGAGTTTTCGTTTTCTCAATTATAAAATAGAAATAATAATTCCTATTTCTTAGGATTATTATAAGTATGATAGAACAAAGACACCCAGTTCAATATGAATTGCAGATAAATAACAATATTTTTCATATAAATATGTCCCCATTATTGTATGGAACATACTTACACTAAAAAACTATTTATTGTTTATCTGAAGTTCACATGTAACTAGATACCCTATATTTTTATTTACTAAGTATGGCAATCCTAATTGTAAAGACTAAATGAAAAAATATACTGTAAAGCTACCAGCTTCATTCCCAGTAGGTAGTAGGATTCACTGAGTATTATTATTTCCTTCTTCCCTTGCTGGGTTGTTGTGAGATTAAATGCCTGTTACATAGTACTAATTTCATGAATTTTGGTTTGCCTTTCCTCTCAAGGTTCAGCCTCAGAAGAATCTGTGCTCTGTGCCTAACAGTGAAGAAAAAGCCTCAACCACTTGTGACATTTATCTCTAGGCTTTACTCCTCATCTCTCCTCCCCAGGGCCTGTTTGTAGCATGTAACAGAGAGCGTGGAGTAGTCTATTTAAAAGGACAAAGTAGACGGGATAGAGCTGTTAATACAGGTCCCACTCAACTTAAGGCAACTTTGTCTTTGAAAATTTGAACTTACTCTGGAAGCAGATGGCCAAAGGAGTGATTATTCCCATGATTTTATAAAATGTTCCATTACAAAAATTCTTTAAATTGTGAGCTCTCTAAAGAGTTCCAAAACAAAGTTTTAAAAAGGATTTGATTTACAAAAACATAGAGGAAGGATAACCTGTTCAGCAATAAATCTGCTACCTAAGGAGTATGATAAAGGCATTGCTAACAGCTCTATAAAACTTGCTTCCAGAGGCACCACTCAGCCCCCAGGTCGGCTTTTCCGGACACTCATTCATCTGGCTAGAAAGGCTTTCAGCTGTGACTATTGCCAAATGCCCTCCTGGGGTGGTGGCTAGGCATGAACTTGGCTGCCCACAAAAGATACAGGAAAGGGTTTTAAGGACATGTTTTCTATTTTTTTTTTTTTTTCTCACAAGTTAAGTGTTGTTGCTCTCTGAGAAGCCTGAGATAGTGCATAGGATATGATTCAACGGAAAGTCTTTGTATGAGAAAATGGCTCTTTCAAAGTGGTCTATCTGAGGATCAGCACATTTGGAGTCTGTCTGACCCACATTTCCAAAGCTACAGCTGGCTCTGCTGGACTGGGACATGTGACAAGCATCCTGGGAGAAGCTGCTCCAACGTTGGGAAGGGAACACTTCCAAGTCTGGAGAATAGTTAGGGCTAAAACCTATGAATATCTCTAGATTACACACTGGGTCTTTCCAGGGGAATGGAGGCTTTGGCTGACAGCAGAAAGCAGGTACTGTCCACTTCCTTAGGCTCACATTCTCATGTAAACAGGCCAGGCGGCCACATACTCTGCACCAGCTGCAGCTTCTGGGTGGTCCTGCTAGGAAGTTCCAAGTGGATTGCAGTGCAGTCATGTAGGCTGGTGGTCACACAGCTAGAATAAGCATCTGTGGGAGACAGCAAAGGCATGTAGGCTCTCCACTCTCCAGTCTCTGGTGGAAAATCAAAGTAAAATCTGACTTTTCCGAGAAGTCTGTTCTCCAAAATTAAAAAACAAAATGGAACAAGACAAAATCATAGAGTCAAAGAGTGGGTGGATTTTTCTGGCAGGCAATTCCTGATGTAAAGATTATTCAGTTCTGCTTCCCCATTCCTCTTGGGAATATGGACTTAGAGCCTATGTAAATGCATGTTAATTTATCAGTATTATTGCCTACTAAGCTATGAATGACATTATGACACTTTTCAGCATCTCTCCTTAGGAAGGCAAAACAAGGGTATTGCTGAGTTGGAATTCCTCCTCCACTACTTATTAGCTGTTTGACAAGTTGCTTAACCTGTCTGTGCCTGTTTTGTTATCTGTAAGTGAGAAATACTAGTAACTCCTTAAAAGGGTCATTGTGAGAATATAAATGAATTAATATATATAAAAGTTTAGAACACTGGCATAGAGTGAGCCCTAAGTAAGGATTAACTTTAATTAATATAATTAAAATGACATTAATGTTATGGACTATATTCATATTGTGCTTTGTAGTTATAATGCACTTCCACTTGTTTTTGGTGGATCTGTAGTTAAGATGAAGTGGAGTAAGACTGAAGAATATTTTTCTTAATGAGGTAAGAGAGAAATAGGGGTAATCACACTGTATGAGATTATCCCAGGTAGAAAGGGTGATGTATGTAAATCAAGAGCAGAAGAGGGAAATTCCATAAAGGAGATATGGAGGTGGTTGCTGGGTTGGAATTGAGAACCCAGGTAAAAGAGTAGTAGAATACAAGCAGAGCTCAGGGCTGTGGACAGCAAGGGGATGGAAATGCATAGAAATCAAAAGAAATGTTTATAAGGAGCTTACAAATAAAAATCAGGAGTCTTAATATGGTTCAGCAGACAGCTAAGGTCTTAAAGGAGCATTTTGCAAATTGAAAACACGTAGTTTTCCTGGTTCTACACGTTACCCCAAAGTCAATTACAGATGAGGATCTAAGAGCTGAATATATAAAAAATTAGAGAACATAAAGTAAAAAGAAGAGAAGAAAATTGAGAATTCATCAAACATTTGGGATAGGTTTAACTTTCTAAAATTAGAGTCAATAGAAGAAAATGGATACATGGTGGCATTGAAAAAGTACTTTTGAGTATTCACACTTCCGTTTTGATAGCCATAGACCAAGTCAGGGAAACCCACTTCAGGTCACAAAGATATTACTTCCAACAGAGGATCTTGGCTTCTCAAGCTTCCATCTTTCCATCAAGACCATTAGGTAGTGCTTTTCTAATCTGTGGGGCCCAGTGCAAAGTGAAAATTTGGAGACCTTTTGCGAAATGCAGGAAACAAGTGCTATTAAATGTACTAAATTATAAAATGCTTTCCCTTCTTCTCTGGTCTCTCTTTTGAATTGTCATGATTTTTTTTTTTTTAATTTTCTGTTTAATGTCATTCTAAGTAAAAAAATAAACAAATGCAAAACAAACACAACTGTCATTATTTCACATGTATATTCTACTAACACTCTACTTTCGGCTTACTAGTGAATAAGGATGGACTAACAGGAAAAGGAACTATGGATTGGCCTGTCATCTCCTTTCATTCCATGTCATCATTTCCAGTATAAGTGATTGATTAACACACAGAACTGATATGGGTAGAAAAGATCCGATAGAGTTCCTTCGTTGTTTGTGTTTCTTAGAATTCCATGCCTTCTTTCTGTGGTCTGCTTGTGAAGCTGACCAGAATTCTGCTGGAATGAGAAGCATGGCCTCTAGAGGGTGTCAGTGCCCCCCTACCCCACCCCTTCCTCCCCAAATTACTGTCATAGATACAACACACTTAACTTTGTACTTGCTTTGAATCTCCCTTAACTCCCACACCTTGTAGGTCCACGAGAATTGTAGGCTCACAGGGCATTGTGAATACTACATGCAAATAGGGCAGCAAGGAGAGATTGACACCCATGTTGTGCTTGTCTTCTCTGCTCATGTGCGTGCCCCCTTTGGACTTTGCTTATAAAACACAAACTCAAGGATTAAATTATTAAGAATTTCAAAATGATAAGAGCAGAGAATGAAAACAAAATTGAAGTTCCTTGAGACTACACAGGTCTCATATTCATGAAGCTGGCTGTGATCCCCAGTAAAATTCCATTTTGACTGTCTCAGTTGCAGTCATTGTACTCTCTTTGAAACACTTTTAGTACTTATTGTCCAAACAACTGTTTTATGATAGTTTCTATCCTGTAAGTCTATATATAGCGCTTCTCTCTGGACTCATCCAAATCCCCTGGAAAGGAACAGCTGTCTTTTATACCATTTTGCATCTTTTATGACACTTTGCATCTTCAGTGGATTGTAGAGTGTCCTGTGCATACAGCAGGTGCTTATTGTGGATATGGATGATACCGAGCACCCCAGGGGCATGATCTGATTCATGGAACCCTTGAAACTGTAAGTTAGTAATATTTGTCAATCTCCTCCTACTTGCTAAATCCCTCTTTATCAACTAACAAGGGGGTAAAGCAGCCTGGCTATTACTTGTGAAATTCCTTTTTAACCTTTCATATATGAAAGTGTTGCCAAAATCCACTTTTCTTGTATGAGTAAAGCGTCTGGCTCTTGCCTGTTCCCTAGACACTAGCAGAGGGCATGGTGACAGGAGAGCTGAGAGTGTGCACATCACTATACTATCTCAGTCGAAATTGAAGGATGTGTCTACCATCTCCAAGTATACTTACCACAGAGCAGCAGCACAGGCATCCATAGCCAGGGATCCTGGACACTGAAATCTTTGTGTGTATGGTATGCCAATTCTATACATAAAAATACTAAGTCTTCACTGCAGATTAGAGAGATGGAAAAGTGACTTTAGAGCATACAGACATGGGCCAGCTCACAGTGGTGAAAATAAGACATTCTAAATTGAGGCAAAAATATGTGGCACATTTACCTACTCTCCCCTCTCCAAACCTGGGGACTGTGGCAAGCCCTACAGTAACGAGGTAGGATGGTACTGGAGAAAGAGCCTGTGGGTATAAGTTGATTGTATTTCTGATAGTTGTGCAGAGTGGCCCCCAAAAATGGAGCGTCCAGAAGATTTTCAGGTTTCATACTAGGACCTGGAATCTATGTAGTAATAAGGATAAGAGCTAGGGAAGCCAAAATGTCTACCTAAACCAAGGAACTGAGAACAGGGACAGACATAGGAAACCAAACCAAGGAGGTTATAATGCAGGCCGATCTAGACTGGAGGAGATAGCAAATGGAATGACACAGGAGCAGAGAGTTTAGGACAACTATCAGTGACTAAGTAGTGGTTCAGCTGAACTTAAATGCACAGAATCTGATCACCTAGACACACGATCAAGGATAAGTCAGTGTGATCACTGTCATTTTGCTGAGACAGCACACCTCATGAGATAGGCAATGTTTAAAAAAGGGGTGGGAGAAACTCAGGGAATGCTATGCCTGTACTCACGTCTCAGTGAGTATAAGAGGAAGAGAGCCAAAGTTATTCAGGGAGGATGTAAAAATATGTTCAGTGAAGAAAAATCGAGTGTATCTGGAAAAAGAAAAAGGAAGGAATGATGGAAAGAAGAAAGAGAAGGAAAGTGATTATATTTTGAAAGCTCCTTGCCTTGCACAAAGCCTGATGCATAGTAGTGATGTTATTTGAAGTAAGCTGAAGATTAGAGAAATTGGAAAGGAAGAAAATAAGCTATAAGCTGTGATGTAGTTTGGATGGGTATAATTTTTCTCTTCAACCCCGGCTTCTAAAAATGTCATAATTTATCCCATGATAAGAAACTTAAAAGATGAACACTTAATTGAAATAGGCTGACACATCCCCTAAGGGTACTCATCTCAGGACTAGGAAGAAGAGAAAGAAGGAGAGATGGAGAATAAAGGAGAAGAAAATTGATAGCTCACTAATCTATTTCCAATCAAAAACACTTGAGTTGTTCAGAGGGGAGCCTCTGTGGTGTGGTTGCCAAACAAAACATAGAGAAGTTGACTTGCTATGATCCACAGAGAGACGGCTAGTTCTGAAAGGCCGGCTCACAAAGGCAAGAAAGATCTTCTTAGCAAAGCCTCTCCAAGGGGCCATGGTTTCTGTGTTCATCAAGAATCCCTGAAATCCTAGAAATTTGGAGGTAGTCAGAATTGATTTAATCCTTTTTACTATAAATCTCATTTCTGAAAATGATTAACAGAGGCAGAGACATAAATGGTAAAGTCTCGATCAGGGGAAATGCTGTCAGCGTATCATCTAGATAGATTAGAAAATGAACGCTCAGGTTTCTGTGAAGGAAGACTAATGACATTAAGTCAAGATGAAATAGAAAGGAGCATTGCACAGCCTCGAAAATCATAAAACCATGAGCTCGCCGTGACAGAAGACCCTCAGCCACGTTTTGAACTGGAAAATCACCAGGAGTTCCATCTGACAGTATTTTCTTAGGCCTCATTTGGAGTCCCTGGCTTTTTGGGGTTTGTCTTGAAGTTCTTCGAATTGCTTTGCAAAGGTTCTGACATTTGTATAAAAGTCAGATCCTTCTGCCTACAACTTTCAGTGCAATCAATTGCACCCTCAGAAACAAAAAAAATGAGGGTTTGGCTCACTAAAACAATAAATAAACATTTAAGATACTTCCACACTGTGCAACCATCTGATTTTCAAAGTGTCACAATTCTGCTGCCTTTCAGAAATTAGACAGAGCTATTGCCCTGAAATCAGTGGTGGCTGAGACCAACGTCCTTTGTTTAAGTTAAGATCAAATCATGAAGCAAGTATATAAATTTCTGCCAAATAAAGCTAAAGCAGACATTCTGTTCTGTTTAGTAGAGAGAACAATCCTGTACATCTGCTTCACATGTGGTGTATCACTTGATTACTTAAACTGTGTCTGCATTGGAACCACAGCTAAGTATCTGTTTGCTGGAGTTTCTCTGCGATTTGATAGAATAAATCTATGCTCTTCTAATACAGTCTTTTTAAGTTGACCCACCCTCCTTCAGGGAAACACAACGACCAATTGGAAATGACTCTGATCATCTAAACAGTGGGAGACCCTGCAAACTAACTGCAAGTCGTTCTTATGCAGAGAGCATTGGAATCACTGACATTTGATGTTAAGGCACTGACCCTATAGCTAGGCCAGAAATGGTCTCCAAGCTTCCTAACACACCACTGATTTTTATGAGAAATAGGCCTATAAACCTAAAATTCAAGGTAAATTTTTATCCAATTTCAGAGTAGAAATGGTTATGTTAAAAGTAATTCCCCAACCCCTCCTCCCTCCTATTATGGCTACAACATTAGAAGATAAAAATAGACTATTCCTCATCTCAAATTTTCAAAAAGTGCAGCATTCAATAGATAGATGGGTAGTTAGGTGGGTAGGTAGATACTTATTGTTCAATTCTAATGTTTCTGACTTAAAATTTTAAGGTCATTGTCTCCCTTCTGACACCTCTTACTACATCAACATCCCATTATATCATTATAGACACATGAAGCAATGTACTTTTACATTTTGCAGGATAATGACTCTTTTGTATTTCCGTTTTTATCATAATATAAATCTTGAATTGCAATTTGCATATCTTTTGTTTAGAAAAAGAGACCCCTATTTAAGACTTTGTCATTTTAATACACAGGCTTTAAAGTGGCTTTTTTTTTTTTTTAAAGAAATGCACCAAAATATTCCAATTTATTCTTCATGTGAATCTGATTCTAACTCTGCTGCGGCATCAATAAATTAGCAAATGTCCTGAACAATACATTTCCAACAACAATGGCTCAATGGCTTAGTCCTCTGTGCCAGTATGCTCTTTGCCTGTTAGAAGTCCAATCATAAATTTGTAACGACAGTTTGGACTGGACCATCCGACTGACATCAGACTAATGTGTATACACGCACACGTATATGTATATGTATTTGTCTATTTTTTATGAAGAGTATCCTATGTATGCATATTTATATATGTATACATGTATGTATGTATGTAGAGATATTTATTTCATATGAAGAGTACACTGTTCATCAGCTTTTTTGTTTTCTTTTTGTTTTTTCTTCCCCGTGGTAAGACTATCTCCATAAAGTAGTCTGGGAAATTAGCCACCGTGGCAGAACTTGGGGTGACCTGAGAGAGCCTTTAAGAGACAAGCAAGGCACGGGGCAGCTTCCTGGCCACCTCCACACAGCATGGGGGAGCAGGTAGAGTGCTAAAGCATCTAGCATGCCCAATGCTACCACATTGCCTAGTATATAGAAGATGCTTACCAAATATTTAATAAATGTATGCATGAAATAATGAAATGGGCTATAGGACTCCTCTCGCTCTCTCTCCACCTCTGTCACCAAATTATAGAGCTGATTCAGTAGTCACCACTCTCAGGGACCGCAAGATATCTGACCCTTTTCCCTGAGTGGCCCTGTAGGGGTGGAAAAATATATTTTCTTCTACCCTTCTGGGTTCTCAGTTATAAAACAGATTAACAAAAGAAAAGCATATACATGTATTCAATATAAGTTTTATGTGACACAGGAGACTTCATAAGGAAATGAAGACCAGAAGAATCAGTTAAACCCAAGTGTTTTTATAGTAAGTTTGATGAAGAGTGTAGAGTTGTGGAAAAATGTGATAGGACAAAGGATATGAGCTATGAATAATAAACCGAAGAAAACTTAGCAAGGCTTATTACTTCAGGTTTCTCTTGTCCTTCCTCCCTCTTCAGAGATAAGGATGCTGTTTTCATCCCAGTATAGAAAGGGTTCCTCTCATATGAAGGTCTTCTGACCTGCTTCAGGGGAAGGTCATTGATATGGTTTGGCTGTGTCCCCACCCAAATCTCATCTTGAACTGTAGCTCCCATATGGGAGGGACCTGGTGGGAGGTAATTGAATCATGGGGGCTGGTTTTCTCGTGCTGTTCTCATAAGAGTGAATAAGTCTCACGAGATCTGATGATTTTATAAAGGGCAGTTCGCCTGCACATGCTCTCTTGACTACCTCCATGTAAGATGCACCTTTGCTCCTCCTTCACCTTCCAGAATGATCGTGAGGTGTCCTCAGCCATGTGGAACTGAGTCCATTAAACCTCTTTTTCTTTATAAATTACTAGGCCTTGGGTATTTCTTCACAGCACTGTGAAAACAGACTAATACAGTCATAGAGTCCTTCCTGTACCCACCGTTTCTCAAATTCCTTCTTACAATATTCAATATGTCAAGGTGTTATATTGTAGGCGAGCACATCCTGAACCTTGTCAGCTCAGAGCATTGCCCAGTTGCCTTTTCTCTACTTTTACCCACTCCATCCTGGAAGACTTCCTCGGTTGGCTGAGTCCAAGGGATAAGATCATTGTGGAAAAGCTGCCTTTTTGTGACAAAGAAAACTCACAATCTTAAAAAAAAAAAACTCACCTCTTTACTTTCTAATGTCCTGATGACACAATTGAATCGAGTGCTTAGTTGAGCAAGCAGCAATCAGCTGTGAAGCCCAGGTCAGTGTAGCATGGAGCTATGAACTAGAACAAACTCTAGCCTCACACAAATAAAATTTAAATCCCAGCTCTTTGTTAGCTATTTTAATTTCACAAGTTATTCTATTTCTCTAAGCCTCAATTTCCTCATTTGTAAAATGAGAATAGTAATATCTGCTTTACTGGGGCTGTTGTAAAGACTAAATATGACAGTGTATGTGAAAATGTTTATTTAACCTTTATTATGTTTGTAACATGTGTTTACCTCCATTTCTGCCAATGCTACCTGCTACCCCTCTTCTCCCAACACACACACCTATTGTTTCAAATTATTTCTCCTTTCTTCCAGGAGAAAACAAAAAATCCAAATGTGTCTTCAAACATGGCCAGAATGAGGTAGGTGAGCTGGAGGGGGGTAGATCAAAATAGCCCAAACAGAAAACCAATCTGATACTACTTCGTGGTGCTGTCTCCTTCTTAGAATTTCAGCCATCCCCTGGCCTTCCCGTTGGACTGGGACACCTTCCCTGGACACACCAAGAAGTCCACATTTGGCCAACCTGGCTGACAGTGAAGCTGTGGGGAGCTTTGCAACCCCCCATAAACATATGCAATTAAGCCCCTAAAAGCTCTTAGGCTTATTGCCCAGTAAACTCACAATGAATAGCAACGTTAATAAATGTTATAAATCTCACCTCAGAGCCAACAGGAAATTCAAACTTTTGCATGCGTGGGAGCCAAAGTGCTGCTGAAACAAAAGGGAGGTATGTGGACAAGGAGAACATTGTACTCCGTCCTCCTTTCCCCTGGCAGCACCAGAGCGCCCCGGGCCTGGGAAAGGCCCTTAATTGTATTTTGTGAGGCCGTTCTCTGGCCACCTCACTCCTCCCTTCCTTCACCTGCCTTAACTCTTTCCTGTCCCAGTGGCCCAAGAGCCAATCCACCCATACACATCTCCTACTGACTGAAATAAGTGATGGAAATATTTGATGGGGCCAAATCATGGGCAAGGTGCTTTCTTTATATCAACGTTTTAGTCTGAAACAATTTTCAAAACTGAATTAAAGCCTAAAATTGAAACTTAAACTCAGTGCCATAAAAAAAAGGAAAAGAGTATCAGAGAAGAGAAACCACTGGATATTTTGATCCACACCCTGACAAAAGGGTGTTAGTTTTAATAAACAGTCACAATTTGGGGCTGTTCTGAACCATAAGGCACACTCCCGGCCATGTTTCCAATTTCCTCTCCTGCCTTTACTGCTGTTATATTAAGGTCTGTGGTGAGGTAAAATGTTTATTAAAAAAGGTGAGGAGAGCAATATTCCAGATTAGATTATTTTACCTGTTCTAACTATTTGCCAGCCAATCAGAGATCTTCACCATAGGTTTAAGAGAGGCAGCCCTCCCACCTCTGGGGTTGAGGGAGGGTGAGTCTGTGGTTACAAAGTGAATGTAGATTAGGCCATTTTAATTACTGACTATAACTGAAAATGGAATACATTTTCCATCACGGAGAGGGGCAAATACGTGCATCTGGAGCCGCCTTCATGATGGAGTTAATTACACTGGGATTGAAAAACGTCTCAGGAGTGATGAGCAATGAGGATCGGGTGATAGAACAGTCTTCAGAGAAGGAGCCCTTCATTTCATGAAGGGTTAAAATGGGGAAGTCTTTGAGGTGGCTTCACATGGAAATAATTTTTTTTTCTTCAAAGGCCCAATTCATATAGAACCCTTTGAAAATAAGATACAGAAAAATGCTCAGCATGTTGGAAATTACCTAGAACACAGCACACAACTCACAGCAAAATCCCATTAATGCAACATATTTCTTTGATTCTCTGGTGGCTTTCTTTAAGACAATAGGCTTTCTTACAGTGAGTCCTCAGGGACTTCCAAATCCTTTCATTGTTTCTGAATTTCTCTAAATGTGGGAGTTGCTGAAAAGTACTTTTACATATTGAATGAATGGTCTTTATTCCCCAACCTTAACCTTGTTCCTTTATACACTTTCCTTTCCTTCTTTCATGTTGGTAGATATATGATGCCTCTATTCCAAGCTGATTAATAAGTGGGCTTTTGCTGAAGAGTGTTATCAAGGTTTAGGATTTGCTACTTGACCTATGCAGTAGCCAGCTCTGTGTAATAATAAGCTGTATTATAACAGCTCTGTAGAATTTATTTTAGAAACATAGGCATTTATATACTTAACACAAGTATTACATTGAATTATCCCACATTCAGATACGTAGGGCTTCCTTATGTGAACATACCCTAGGCCAGGGTCCCAACAGAAATATAATGCACATCACAAATGCAAACCACATCATGTAATTTTAAGTTTTCTAGTGGCCATATTAAAAAACATAAAAAGACGTAAGTTAAATTAATTTTAATATGTGCTGTAACCCAACACACCAAAATATTTAACATATAGTTATCACAAAAATTTACTAATGAGATATCCTTTAATTTTTGTGATATAAAGTCTTTGAAGTCCATTTTGTATTTTATACTTCCAGCACATCTTAATTTGGACCAGCCACACTTCAAGTGCTCGCTGGTCACTGTGGTTACCAAGTTAAGCAGTGTAGCCTGAGACTCTCAAAATCTCTAATTCTTCAAGGAGTTGAACTGACTCCATCCTTCCCTTTATTAGCTTGGGTGTATCTGTATCTCAGCACTACCATTTTCCTACCCACTGCATCTGCTTTGAAACCTCGCATGTCCTATATGATCTGAGTAAATCCAGGTGCCTATCTTGTAACAACAGACCCTTGTGGTCTCCCGTGAGAGGAACCTGATACTTGCCAATGTTTACTCTGAGCGCATAAAGTCCTCATCTTTTAGGTTGCCGATTTTCTTCATGTGTTTCACAGAAGTGCCAATCCACACACGGAAATCACCACAGAGACGAGGGGCTCCTACCACAGGAGACAAAAGGAACCATCCATATTCTGTAATTGGGATTCTGATTAAGGCACGGCACCCGTTTCCACCTCCACTCATCTCCATCTTATTCCTTCAGGGCAGTTTGGGCTTGTGGAGACTCCCCTAGTCCTTCTGCAACATATTCAGTCTGACAAGCTGTCACCATAAGTAGGTAATTCAACACTGTCTTCACCTTGAGATAATCAAGAACTCTGGGGGTAGTTTTTAAGGACAAACTTTAAAATGTATATCAAATTCCGAAAACATATGTTTCTTCCTTTCAGTCACCCTGCCCCACCCCAAAAAAGCATTACAAATATTTCCATAATTGTTTCCCTGGAAAAGACTTCATAGACCACTAATGTGATCTTTAAAATCTCTATCAGTGTAAACGAATATGTCTTCCCACTTTTATAGAGTGAAAGTGCCGGAAAGTTTTGGAGAATGAACAATGAGGTGGAGGGACAGTAAGCCAATGGACTTTGAGGCAGCTCATTTCCAAATTTCTGCTCTAAGAAAAATAAAACTCCTAGGGCATTCTACAAAAATATTCTAACCCATGGCTAGACTCAGATTATGCTCCTAGCCCTGCTACTCCAGAAGACTGTTCTTCTAAAGAGGACCTTTTGATATCATATTTCTCAAAATACTCGATCTGCTTAGCAAAGATCTCAGCATATTAGTTGTTTGTGAAAGAAAGTTCATGCAAAAAAAGAGCCAAGAATAACTACAGCAGTGGGCGGAAATTCAGATTTAGTGGGAAAAGTATTCATAGGCTCCTAGGTGCCTGTATTATTTGTCAGTTTTATATGGCATTCTATTTTTCTTTCACTTGTTATAAACTATTGATAATTAGTAATTAATTGGACTAGTTTTTATTATAAAGAAAACATAAAATATGAGGTTTAATTTTCAGCACATCCTTCCTCCCTCTTAGTTACACATGTCTGGGTACATGCCATTATGACTAGTAGAACCATTATACAAGATGCCAACACTCACCTGGCAGCAACTACCTAAATATGCAGGCAGTGTGCCAACCAGAAAAAGAAAGAAGAGAAAAGAAAAGGAAAAGAAAAAACCTAGCACTACAAACCCAAAGCCATAAAGCCACTGTAGATACCACAAAGTGCAGCCTCAAACCATCTTGCTGGCCAAGATTTCTGGTGTGTTCTGAGCTGGGTAAATACTGCCAGGCCCAGATAATAGGTCTTTGTTCAGGCACAGACTACAGGGGGTTTCCAGGTGAGTAGAGAACTCATGACTCTGAGACGGCTTGGGTGGCACAGACCTCATCTTCTCCCCGTTCATCCTGCCTGCTGAGCCATAATGCCTAAGCCATGCAACTGCAAATGTCCTGAGGCACTTTGAAGACAGTGAATTAAATAAGAATTATACTTGTCCGAAGATCATATTATGTTTTCATGTAAAAAAAAAAAAAAAATCTCACCATGAAAAAAACATGGAGGAAACGTAAATGCCTATTACTAAAGGCAAGAAGCCAGTCTGAAAAGGCTACATATTGTATGAATCCAAATATATGGCGCTCTGGAAAAGGTAAAACTATGGAGACAGTAAAAAGATCAGTGACTACCAGGGGTTGGGAGAGGGAGGGATAAATACATAGAGCACAGAGGATTTTCAGGGCAACTCTGTAAGATACTCCAAATGTAGTACCTGTCATTATACATTTATCCACATCTGTAGAATGTAGAACAGCAAGAGTGAATCTTAATGTAAACTGGACTTTCGGTGGTTATGATGTATCAGTATAGGTTCACCAATTGTAATGAAATGCCATTCTGGTGGAGAATGCTGAAAATGAGGGAGGCAAGGCGTGTGTGGAGGCAGGAGTACATGGGAAATCTCTGTACCTTCCTTTCAAATTTGCCGTGAACATAAAACTACTCTAAAAAGAATTGTCTTAAAATTGAAAAAAAGTATATATCTTATCTATCAACTAAAGGAATTTTACATGCAAAGAAATCAAGGTTTAGAGAGAATAATTGACTTGTATAAGATCATAAATTTAACCAGTGTCAGAGTTAATACTAGAGCATTGCAGAAATTTGTTGGGAAATGGAAGTAACGGAAGTAAATTGAGGCGTACCATGCAAGAAGCAGCTTGTGGCTCTTGTTTTCTTTGGTGAGTTCATGTTATTGTGAAAGCAAACTGCTTCTTGCTGACTATCAAATAGCTAGGTGGCCAGTAGTGGTTACATTTTCTGTCTTTCAATGAAATGGGAAAAATCTGTGCCACAAATATGGCTGTGAATCTTGATTTTTCTTGTCATACTCAACTTCATGAGCAAAGAGAATGTGTCTCTTTTCTCCCATTCTATCCCATCTCCAGCACAGTGCCTCGTACATTACAGAGTCTCAATAAACAGATTCTGAATAAATGAATCAATAAGGGAATGAGTCCTTGGAACGAGGACTCTTTGCAGCAAAGATGTGCCTTTCTTTACATATTCATTCCATTTTTGTAAATGTATAGGCCGGCCTGATTTTGTTAACATACATAATACACTCCTACTTAGTATTACATCAACTTTTCACCTACATTTTCAGTAACCAGTCTAAGTCATCAGTGTTCTGAACCAGACACAGACAACCACAGATGGAGCTCAATTTAGAGGATCTTCAAAAAGTAAAATATTCTTCGTGTGGTCGGGAGGACTAAAAACCCCTCATGTATTTGATTTGTGAGTGTGGATATATGTATGTGCTTTTATTGTTGTTTGAATTGCTGGAGTCGTCTGTTCAAAGGGAAAAGATAGCCACCACCAACAAAGAACAAAAGTGACACCTCTGAAGGCTCTTAAGCCCTCCAGTAGTTGTGACAAGTGATTAAAAGCGGAGCGGGGTTACGCCTCAGGAACTCTTGCTCTCAGCTGCTCCCCTTGAACCCTGGGAGACTTGGTTTGCCATCAATTCTGCACAAAGTGAGGCTGTATTTTTCAGTTGAGAGGCAGTCAGGGGGACAGAGACAAACACCTTGGTATGTCAACCTTGAAGTACCACCTGGAGGGCAAGGGCCTTTCACAGTTTAATAGTGGACAGAATGTTATGGTGATGATCTGGGTCAGGTGGTGACTGAAGCAGTCACGGATCCTGAAACAACAGATGTCACAGTGACAGCTGTAATATCCAAGACTTATTTTTCTCCTTCAGCAGCAGAACCAAATAACAGGTAACAGATCTGATCCTACAGAGGAAGCACCGCCTTTCCTTTATTAGTTTGCTCACTTTGGCTGTGCAATATTAACTCCTTACACCATGTGTGCTAAATTTCAAGCTGTGCAAAGTTTCCTTAAGATACAAAATGGAACATATGGTGCTAAAGGCAGACCTTTAATAGCTAAAATTTTTAAAAAGTTGCATGTTGGCATTCCTTCTGCCAAATTCTCCTTGGTTCCCACTGAGAAAAATTGTCTGCCTTTTAAAAGCCTACTGGCAAATTGGTAGACAATTACTGACAAAGTAGCTCTCTATCAATAGTGTGACGTCCAGAATATCATGATTATAAATATGCCACAGAATTTTTAAATGGCCCAATATATTGGATAGACTATGAGACTATAAATTTCATTGATTTATAAAGTACATAGAGTGGTTTTACAATATTAAACAATGAACAGATAAAACAGTGTCTAGCATAATATCTGACATAGTAGACACTCAATAAATATTAAACAAATGAATAATGTGTGATCCAAGATTGTTTCTGGAGCTTTAGGTGACTGCGTCATTGCTCTTAAGTGTTTATTACTTGCCCCGCCTTTTCTTAAACCTTTAATACCATTCTACCTTTGTCTATATATACCTTGCTAATTAATCCTGTCCTAAATAATACGATACATTGCTTTTTTTTATTTGTTTGTGTTTAAAATATATAGGGCGCAGTAAAAGGAAAGTAAATGCCACAAGTTAAAAGAACTTTTAAGGAGTAACGAAAGGAAAAGCGTCATTTAAACTGGACTTCCAAATGCCTTCCCTGTCAGAAAAACAGCTTTTTGCTTCTCAGCTGGTGTGGAACGGAGTGACTGTCCACTGCTGAGTGTCTCTGTGTTCCAGCCCGAGGCTTCGTGTCATCTTTTGGGGCTGATCACAAGTTCCTCTGGAACTTGCTGTCACATTGTCACCTCACCCTCAAATTGCTTGAGTAGGTGTATCGCAGTAACACAGTTTATATCCTCACCAAATCTCAGGTTGAATAATAATCCCAATAATGGAGGTGGGGATCTGGTGGCAAGGGATTACATCATGGGGGCATAGCCCTCATGAATGGCTTAGCACAATCCCCTTGGTAAGGAGTGAGTTCACGCAAGATCTAGTTTTTAAAAGTGTGTGATACCTCTCGCGCTCTCTCTTGCTCCTGCCTTTCCATGCGATGTGCCTGCCTCCGCCTTGCCATCCACCGGGAGGCTTCCTGTGACCTCCCAAGAAGCTGAGCAGACGCCAGTGCCATGTTTGTACAACCTGCAGAACCACTAGCCAATTAAACCTCTTTCCTTTATAAATTACACAGTTTCAGATATTTCTTTATAGCAGCACAAGAATGGCCCAACACACATGGCATTCTTTTCTTATCATAATCTTGTCTAGATTAGTAGAGCTCATTCCAGAGGCACTTTCTCTATCAGTCCCAGAAAAATTGGTTAAGTTTTGGTATTATGACTCAGGGCTCACGGTCATTCCAGCTTCCCGCTGGTAGAAGTGAGGAGATAACTGGTGAAGACATGTCCTCATGTCAATGATCATTATTCTCATGAATAAAAGAGCATTATTCTCATGCTCTAACTGAGCACCTACTATTTGCGGGGCCCTGGAGACATAAACAAGGGAAAAGCAGTGTGTTCCTTAAGAAACTGAGAAATGTACACTGGCAAATAACTGACAACATAAGGCAGTTCATGAAAAACAGTCCAAATTGATGATACAGACAATAATTGTTGGAGGAGGACATGGATGTCATAGAATGGAGCAGTTGAGCACAACATCCAGAAGATACAGGAGAAGAATAAGTAGGTTGAGACCAGAATCCTAAAGAAGAAAAACCATAAAATGACAAAAAGGGTTAATTTCATTTGAAATCAAAGTAAAAACCCTGAAAGCAAGAGTAAAGATTTTTATATTCATATCTGACCTATTCTAAACCAAGCAGTATGAGGAGCCTCACAAGAACAAGTTTGATTGCATGTCATTGACAGGGTAGAAACTTTCAAATGTTGGAAAAATTCATGAACTTCTGGGAGAGTCTCTGACACCAGCCCCTCCTTCCTACCTGTGGGTGGCCCAATCTAATCATATGAGCGATTAGAACTTGATGTGGCAGGTCACCACCTAGGTGAGTCCTAGAAATATAACCAAACATGCAGTGTTAAGAAGAGAGAAGGAGAAGAAAAAAAAAAAAAAAAAAAAAAAACCCAGAGAAATCCTCTGTGGGATGAAACCCAATTTTAAGCCTCTAGAGCATAGAAAAGCCCCACTATTCATTAAGGGAGGTCCCACCAGCTATTTTCTCAGGCAGCTTGTATTCACATTAATGAATGAAAGAGAGAATTTTAATGTGCACCTCTGAGAGAAATAAGACCCCCAAAAAGTTCATTCCACAGATCCCTCTGGGTTTTTTTTCCCCTTTTCCCTTTTCTAGTGCATAGTAATGAGGTTTCCTGGTTTTGTCAAGGCAAAGCAGGAGAAGTCGGGTTCTGCCTTTACAGACACTTAGCACCAGAGAGCTTTCCTCTATCTGTAGCCTACTACTTCTTCCTGTGCTTCTAACTCAGACCCAGCCTCAGGCTCTGTCCCAGGGGAAAGGGGGTCTGGAAACACACGCCTCTCTGGCTGGGCAAGGGGGAGCCAGGCCACTCATGGGAAGATCCTGATCATCCCTTTGGTACAAATCTCCAAACACATCCCAATCTTGTCTCCCAGTGATTGATCCTGGTGTCTTTAACCTTCCTCCCTCCCTCCCTCCCTCCAAATCAAAGAATACTTCTGCCTGACACTGCAAGAAAGGCTTAATAACTGGAGGTCAGGATGTCAATCTTATTTGCCCTGAAATATCCCTGAACTTGTAGAAATGCATATTTGTTTATGTTACAAATGAGCTAATTATAGTGATCATAACTCACAATTTAAAACAAACACAGTTAGAAATTTCAAAGACTTTCAATATCTTTTCTTTAATCATTCACCCAGGCTCAAAATATGCATTTTTTAGATTAAAGCATTAAAGTTGCTAATTATATTCTCAGAACTAACAATTATTTCTTTACCCTTTTACTACCTTCTTCTGGCAACAAAAAATGTCAGCGCTGATTTAATTTTTTGTTATTATAGGATTAAAAGAAGTTTCTAAAAATGCAATTAAATTCGCCCTACAGCTAGAGTAACTTCCCTATCAGCATCCAAAACGTCTTCCCTAAAACAACAGCATAAAAAAATGATTCAGACTTTCTTGACTTTTCTGATACATTCCTTCAGTGATTATCTCCAGTAACAACTCAACCATTTTAATGAAACTCCCTGTACATCACGTCCTGGTGAAAGGTAGAACATATTAGATTAATAAAGAAAATGAAAGTTAAATTGGCTGTTGGAGTGTGAAGCCCTGCCCGTGTCATGCATGGGTTCTTCACCTTTGGGAGCCCAGTTCAACTTCAGCCTGAGGCCCTAAGTGAAAAGTTCAGTAGTCTTGAGTACGTCCCCACTTAATATATCACAAAATCAATTATTTTATGGTGGTACACTTGGTAACCTATGCTCAGACAGAATCAAGTTTTGTTCCCACTGGGGATTCACCAATTATCTATTCAGTGAATTATTTTCAGATAAAGCAGAAACACCTGCTGTCAGCAGAGGGAGTATCTGCCTAATATGGGTATCATTCTGAGCCTGACGTGTTATTGCATTTGTCACGTGCAGGATGGCACTGCGAGACTTTGGATGGATTTATCACATTACCGAGATGCTTGATGGGACATTGGAGCATGATTCAGTGCCCAAAGTTAGAGCTAAAATGCTGTAGCAAAGAGATCCAAAATGAAGCTATATAAAAATTGGGGAAGGGGGTAATCAAGTGTGCAAATGCTGCAACTCATCTGTCTTGCCTTATTTCCAATAAGTCAGCACAAATAAAAATTGTGATCATTCAGCACAATTTCCTGTTACTGGCTATTGACCTGGGCCAGATTCAAAGTAGGAACCAAAGAAGGGCTCCACGGACTTTGATTCCAAGACTGGAACAAAGGTCAGGCTTGAGACAAGCATAGTTTATGAGGACTACTACCCCTAACCATTTACTTAGGTGGAACTTTGATTCTTTCAGCGTCCCTCTTTTCCTTCTCAGAAGTCAGTCAATCTCAAAACACCAATGGCATTTATTTTTCTCTTTTGCAAAATTAACAATATCTGAAACTGAAACAAAAGAACAAACACAATACGTAAGGTATCTCTGCAGGCTCACCTGCATTTCAAAATCTCAACGGTGTAACCCATGCTTGCCAGGTCTCGTGATGGATCAGTCCAGGAGCATGTGTGGAACATCTAGTATGGCATGCAGAGTACTATCTGGCCTTACAGAAAGAACAGGAAAGGATTAGGGAGGGCTGAGTAACATGAAACTGACATATCGATGTGTTCCTTTTATTATTATATTCTTCACTGGAATGCTGCCTATCTAAAGCACAAAGTGAGAAGCCATGGAGAAAAGTATCATTTCCTAGTCATGAGCAGTTTCTTGAATCAGACAGATTTGGATTCAAATGCTAGATCTACCCAATTATTAGCTATGTCATATCAAGCATTTATTAAATTATTTAAGCCTTAGCTCCTTTACTTTCAAACTGAGACGAGTGGCTTATAAGGTTATCACGGGGATTAATAATAATATATATGAAGGTTTTGCATGATACTCACCACATAGTAAGTACTCCAAAACTTTTACCTGATCTTTTGGTGGTAGTGATAACTGTTATTGTATTGTTGCTGTTGTTATGTTATTAATGGAAAAGAACTGGATGTGTAAATAGCAAATGATGACCTGGGCCGATTCATAAAATTCTTGGTTCAGAGAACTAGTGGAAGAAACTGATAGGGACTAAGTTTGAGGCTGAAAGGAAAAGAGGTAATGGATTTAGAACAGGCATTAATCTTGTCGCAAAGAATACTAAAGCAGCTCTCAATGATCTTTGCTAATAGAAGGGAGAGGAATAATCTAAAACAAGAGCTGACTCGACAAGCTGGCATTTTAAAAACATTGAGATCCCATGAAAGACACAGACATATAACCTGTCAGGTTCTGCTCTGCATTCCAGCTTTGTACTTGGTCCTGTTGCTGGCAGATGCCTGAAACTCGACTGTACCTCTGAGAGAGAACTTCACCTTCCTGGTGATGTAACTGCCACTCTCACAGAGCCCCACGGGCCGCATCATGGAAGAGCTTCACTGGGGCTCAACCCGGCATGCATTCCTCAACCACCTTCCACCCCAAGTGCCCTCCCCATTCAACTCCCAAACTTATTATTTTAAGGCCAGAAAGCCTACTCATCCTAAAGCAAGCCCTGCTTTCAAATTCCTTACCGTATCCTAAAGGTCTAACCTCCATGCAGACAAACGAATTTGCTTTAGCAAACATAGTCACTCTAGGCCTGGCCTTTCCTCTGAATCTCTGATTCCAAATTCCAACCTTTTCCCCCCTGCCCTTCCCCTCCACCATTATTGTTATTGGCCGATGTTCTCAGCCTTGACTAGCCTCCACTCTATGGAAAACTAGAAGAGGCCAGTGTTAGTGTGAATTTAAAGGGAAACCTTTAGATAAGCTTCAAGCTGCTTATTCCTTAGCATCAAGGAAAAGTTCAAGCTGCTTATTCCTTAGCATGAAGTTAAGGCAGAGTGCATGTTTGAGAGGAATTTAGGTAAATATCAATCCCGCATGCAGTCTTTCCAGATGACCATCACAAATGTTTGCCTGTTCTTTTAACTCAGAACTTAATAGAACAGATAGCTGAATTGTGTGATTTTACAGAAATCCATTCATTATACAAATAATTTTTCAACAAGGATTTATTAATTCATTCCTTCTACAAATATTTATGCTCACAAGTACTGTCCTAAGTCCTGTGGGGAAGAGAAGCTGAGATAGATACACAAATATCTAGGCCAGTGGTTCTTACCCAGGTGCAATTTTGCCCCCAGGAGACATTTGGCAAAATTTGGAGAAAGTTTTGGTTATTTTAACCAGTGGGGTGGTTTTACCATCATCTAGAGAGTAGAGGCCATAAATGCTGCTAAACATCTCACAATACAGAGCACCGTCCCCCACAACAAATAATTATCTAGCTTCAGATATCACAGTGCCCAGGCTGAAAAGCTTGACTTCCACTCAAGCCACTATATTCCATATTCAATAGGAGGAGGCAAAGAAAAAGATAGTGGAAAAGTAAAATTCACTTCTGTTCAGGAGTTAAATTTAACTTGTAAAGGTCTTAAGAAGAAAGTAACATTTGACTGTGCCACGAAACTCGTATGAGAGTTTGAAAGCTGGGAATTAAAGAGTTATGGGAAATGGAGAATAACTTTTTCTAGCGAAGAATAAGTCATATTTTAAAACTATGTTGAGGTCTAAAGGGAGCTCCAATTGTAAACAAAACAGCTAGAATCGTTTGAAGAGTAGGATGTAGGCGGGAAAAAGGAAAGAAACTTACCAAGGCCTCAAATATCAGGCTAGACAATTTGCTTTATAGTTATCAGAGACTATTCATTTGAAACACCAAATTGGTAAATGTTAAAAGAACTAATAATTATAGTCCCTGGTGTATGTATTGTTCTTTTATTTCAGAATCAAATAAATTTGGAGTTGAAAATATATTGTAGACATCCTTTGATCAAATGTCCATGTTTGACAGGTAAAGATGCTGAAGCCCAGCGTCTTGCAATTTGACCACACCCACAGAGCCAGTTGTGCAAAAGCTGGGATTTCCATTCACGCTCAGCCTAATTCTTTTGCCATTACTCTTTGCTGACTCCAGGAGGTGCTACCACGTGCATTTGTAAGGCTTTAATTTGCATTGGGTTGCCTGTCTTTAACAAGTGCTCACATATAGGACTCCATGTGGACTAGATTGGAGGAAGGATAACTGACAGCTCTCTCTGCCTCTCCACTGATCTCTGAGTGTTATGGAAAATGATGTAGGGAGCAACTACGTCTCCACACTCAGTTGTGGGCATTTCCGAGTCACTTGCAGGTTTTCTTCAAATTCAACATATTTCTTTGAGATTCTAATATACCACCTAGTGATATCCCAAGGCAGCTATTCTCAAACTTCTGAGAATCCCTGCTTTAGAGAACCATTGTTGAATGGGAAGAAAAAAAGATTGAGAGACCGTAATATGGACTTTAACAGGGAGTCTAATCTAACCTATTAAATTCCAAAGTGACTTTATAGTTCAACTTATTTGGATTTCTACACTGAGGGATAGTTTTAGCACTGTAGTATTAGTATTAAGGTACTCTCATGACACTTGTTCTTCCAGTCTTCCAAAATTCTACATGATGTATTTATTTTTAAATACAATTAAATCAGTTTCATTTTGACTTCCCCCTGCCCACCTTTTTTGATGTAGCAAGTTAAAAATCTTTCAAAGCACAAGAGCTCAGGTAAGCAAAAAAGAAACAAATGGTTTATTAGTAGTCAAAAGATTGGAGACTGCTGACTTACATGTGCTTGTCATGTTTTCCTCTACTAGGACATGTTAACAGTCTTCTATGTGCAAACTTAACACTAGGTTAAGAGTCAGACTACATCACTTTGACTCCTGATTCTGGCACCAATTAGCCAGATAATCTTGGTCCTATCGTGTAACTTCTCCATGCTTGACAGAAATGTTGAGATAATAAAATTAGTTCGTATACATAAATCACTCAGAGCAGTAGCTGGCACATAGTAAGTACTATTTAATTACTATTTAAGTGTTAACTATTACTATTTCTTTTAAAATAATTTTGAGGCACCATATTAGTTTTTCTTTACATGCTGATGGTGCAGGGGATTCCTGCCTCGCTCAAGGGTTTGAGCCGAAGTCCTGAAAAGGTAACCTTTCCTACCCAGACCCATGGCCTTCTCCCCAGTGGCCCTCTAGGGGTCTTAGGCAGTTATAACAGTCACTTCATGTGGCAGCACACAGGTTCCCAACCAGGGGCTCCAGAGTCCCCAAGATCATGAGTTTATTATTTCTCAAATTCTAGTATAAATCATTCACTTACTTGTAACAAGGCTACAGGTACAGTGCCTGGCACATAGCAGGTTGTTGTTAGTAAAATGAATGGATTATAACTGCTGGTTTTGTTTCTTTCCTTTTGGATGTAATTATATCAGCAGTGTGCTTATCCTATTCTGGAAAGAAGATCAGTTTGTGTTAATGCATGTCTCGTGAATAAAAATGGGAAAGTAAATTAATCATGTCTTTAAAAAACACAGATTGTTCAGTGGACTATATCTTTTAAAATATGAAGTCCATGTTGAAGGAGGGGCTAATCAAAGGGAGCCTCATTGACTAAAAGGTTGCAAATTGCTGAAGTCTAATGTGTTCCCAGCATTTTTCTCATTTTCTTGTATGTGGTTAAATGTCTGTATGAAACAAAATAGCATTAATATATTCAAAAAGCAAACCCAGCAGTGGAATGGGAAGAACAGTGCCTGGCTGGTGCAGAATGCATGGTTGAGATGTAATCTTCTATGTGCAAACTTAACGTGCCAGTTGTTTTATTTAGGGAGAGAAAGGAGGAGGGATGCATTAGAGAGAAAGTCCACAGCATAATTAGGAAACAATCAACACGTTTTTCTTGCTGTCCTAATTTTTTCTTCACTTTAAAATGCTCCATTGAGTTTAATTAAACTTGCCCTAGGCTTATAAGCCCAGCAAACTGGGGAACATTTTTTTGAAACTTGCTTTCCTGTCAGAAAGGTTTTCTTCAAGCTGGCCCAGTACTGCTGAACTTCAAGGTTTCAGGGGATGTTAAAACAACTGCAACCAAATTAATGTAGATTATCTTTATTTTTTCCTATTGATTTGAGCAGAGGGGACGGGAAGCTGGTATCGCCAAATAAAAGGCTTCTACAAGGTTATTAAAGATGCTTAGTTTGGGAAGCAGAGAGTAGGAAGATGGTTTTATGTGGTTATGAAGGAGACAGAAAGAGAGGGATAAAGGGGGTAAACAAATTATAATTACTAATATTCCGATGGACTGCTCTTAGGGATACCATCTCTTCCTCTTTCGGATGTCATCATCTTATTTTGCTTTGGGAAATCACTACTTTTCTATCCCATGTGGTTCATGTGCAACTATCAACCGTTTTGATCTGCCCTCAACCGGACCCCACCCTCCTTGGCAAAGGGGTGACAGGAATGTGACCATTCCGGACCAGTGAGGCTCTCTCTCTCCTCTCTCTCTCTCTCTCTGCTCCTTGGAAATTTGAATCTTCTTCAGAGAAACACATAATCATAAACTTGATATAAATCATTCTAAGTTCAAGGCCATGGAGAGTTGCCCATTGGCCCCAACCAAGATTCCTTATAGCCTCAGACTCCAACCCTTTCTAAATCAAGGATGCTCAGTTTTTCACTGGATTTTGTGAGTTCTTCAGTATTTATATTTGTTAGATTGCACAAGATTATGGCTAAGGAAATGAAAAACCCCAAAATCTTAATGACTTACAACAACAGAAATCTTTATCTTGCTCCTGGTTCAAGGTTGGCTGTAGGTTGCCGGAAGCTCTACTTTGTGTACTCTTCACTCCAGAATGAAGGTGTAACTTCTGTTTGGAAAACTGCTACTCTTGTAGCAGACAGAAAGAGCAATGAGGCAATTAAATGATGCTTACCAAACCCTCTGCTTGGGAGTAGCCTGTGTTATTTCCTTCACTTGGCCCAGGGAAGCCTAACATCAGAGTGGATGGAAGCATCCTTCCCTTCCAGGGAGGAACCTAATAGCGAGAGGCCAAAAGAGAAGGGCAGCAGACACTTTGGATAATAATACAGTTTGAACACTAGTCTGCCAAGTGTCAACTGTGTAACTGTGGAGAAATTTCTTAACCTGGCTGGGTGCCATGGCTCATGCTTGTAATCCCAGCACTTTGGGAGGCCAAGGCAGGCAGATCACTTGAAGCCAGGAGTTTGGGACCAGCCTGGCCAAAATGGTGAAACCTCGACTCTACTAAAAATACAGAAATTAGCTGGGTATGGTGGTGCATGCCTGTAATTCCAGGTACTCTGGAGGCTGAGGTTACGGTGAGTTGATATCCCACCACGGCACTCCAGCATGGGTGACAGAGCAAGACTCCATCTCAAAAAAAAAAAAGGAAAGAAAAAGAAATTTCTTAACCTCCCTGAGCTTCACTTTCTACATCTTTACAGCAGCACTCGCCAGTATCCAGTCCTCCTTTTTTTCTGGGCACATGAAAAACTGCATATCCCAGCACTTCATAGTTGGATGGGACCATGTGACAAATCCTGGCCAATGAAATGAGCAGAAGGAATACGTTCTGTTCAGAAAAAACCCAGTGAAATTCTCTAGAATCAGTCTTTCCTGGATGCAGCAACGAGACCACCAGAAGTTCCTCTGGGGACAGTACCTGTCAGCGTGGGTCTTTAGTGACTGTGTAAAGCAAAGGAAATGTCCTGCTGCTGATCTAAGTCAGACACTGTGATGAGAAAAAAAGGCCGTACTCTGTTATGTTAAGCCACAGGTTGCAAGGTTAATTTGTTTCTACAACATAACCTAGATTTTCCTGACAAGCATAGAAATTGGTAATGATAATGTATTTCTGGTATTAAATTCCTTCCTGTTTGAAATACCTGGAGTAACTTCTAATTTCTGTACTAATATGACTGATAAAAATGCCTAACCCAATCAGGAGATGATGGGGAGGGACCTCTTGTACAAAGTGACAGCTAAGCTATGTCTAAAACAATGAATAGAATAAGAGAAGTGAAGGGGAAGAGACATTTCAGAGTTTACACTATGAACAAAGGCAGGGAGCAGCATCATGGGGTTTATATTCAATACTATCTACTGAAGTTATAAAAAATGAGGTTGGAGAGATAAATAAGAATTTTTACTCCTGTTAAGGCCACAAGAGGGGGAAGATCTTGTGTCCAACGTTAAGGTGTATGAAGTCACATTACATAAAGGCGGTGGAAAGAATCATTGATGGATATTAAAAGGGAAAGACAGAAGGAGGTTATACATGAATTTTAGGTAAATCCCTTCACCTACTACAAGAAGGGTAAATTCAGGTGATGTATTACTGAAAGAAAGGAAGGCTAGGAAGCCATTTAGAAATAGTATTCCTGAAGAAAGTTAATGAAGGCTGAAACTAAAGAAATAGTAAAGATCAGACGAGAGAAGAAACCATAAGATATTCTGGGTATTCAATGAATGACACTTATTGAACAATTCAGTGTGGTCATGAAAAAAGAGAAGAATCAAAGCATGATTCTCAGGTTTCTAAACTGAATGCCTGGGTGAGTGAGATCCCTGAAGTTGAGGAGGATATTACTGGAGGATCACATTTGGATAATTCATTCAATTTGTATTTATTGACATTGAAGCATCATTGGCATATCCAGATGGATATATCCAGGAAAATTTGAATATCTGTGATTAAAACTCAGAGCAGAATTCTAGACTTAAAATATAGATTTGTAGATTTCAAAACCATTCATCTGCAAGTGGCAGCTGAAACTATGGAAGAGAGTGAGATCACAACGGAAATTTTGGAAGAGTTGTGTTCTGGGAGAACATCAAAATTAAGACTGGAATTCACAAATTAGACATTAAAAAAACACCAGAGATGATCAAAGAGAAGAAAGTGGAGTATAGTGGCATAAAGTGATTGATACGGTTAGGCTGTGTCCCCACCCAAATCTCATCTTGAATTGTAAACCCCATATTCCCCATAATCTCCACATGTCAAGGGAGAGACCAGGTGGAGGTAAATGAATTATGGGGGCAGTTCCCCCCCACCCCGTGACTCACATTTACACCCCTGTGAGTCAATGGAACCTCTTTCCTTTATAAATTACCCAGTTGTGCGCAGTTCTTTATAGCAGCATGAAAATGAACTGATATGGTAATAATAACAAAAGTGTCAAAAGCACAGTTTTGGTAAGGTATAATCTAAAAAAGGTCCACTGGGTTTGACAACAAGGAAGATGGCAGTAGGATTTGGGAAGGAATTAGAAATCAATAGAATTGGGAAATAGTCTGTATATATTTTTTAAAGAATAACAAGAAAGCTATATGGAATCAATGAGAGAAACTTCTGAACATGTTTCTAAGCTTCAAAGAAGCAATCCTAAAAATAAAGGTAGAAGATATTTATGGTAAAGATGAAGAGAGATGGAGTAAAGCCTCCATGGGTAAACGAAGAATCAGAGCCAAGAATAAAGGTGGAAGTTTGGCTTAGAACATTAGAGACACTGTGTCCTATAGAACTAGAAAAAGGGAGATGAGTCACATTGTGGAGAAAGAAAATCTGCTGGTAGGACTTAGAGAAGAAATGTCAGAGGTCAGGAGGGGACTAACAGACAGATAAAACAGAAGATTCAAGGACTTTGAGGTCTCTAATAACTTAAAGAACAGTGATTTAGTGAGTGACTTAACATGATTAGAGAAATAGGAAGTCATGATAGGAATAATTAAGATACAGCCTCACTGAATTTAAGATTATAGAAATGACACAGTTCATTCTGGATAGACACAAGTTCAGAGAGTTTCTATAGCAAAGAGAGAGTGAAATGAAAAGTAGAGAAAGACTTTAGAGGTGAACAAGCCAAGAAACCTTGGGTTTAGAGTATTTGCATCGTTACTACACATGGATTCATAGTGTTACTAAACTTGGGGTAGACTATGAAGACTGTTTCCAAGTCTTTAGTGACCAAGAGCTGGGAAAAATGAGTTGGTAAAAAACAGCAGTGATCATGATCTCATGTGACTACATACTTTTACTTGAGAATAAAGGAATATTGGTTGAGAAGTCACATGAGAATGAGAAGACTATCAAGCCCATTCCCAGTGTAAGCCAAAAGTGTTTCAGTCGGAATGATAAAGCATATAGTCAACCTAACTAAGAAAAAAATGGATTTGTAGGAAACACTCAAGTTTCAGCTAAGAAAAAAGGTGGGAAAAGTATTTTGAGCCTAGATCCATGACATAAAAAGAAGGTTAATTAGGTGATTTTCTAGGGTACGTCTGTATGTGTGCTTCTTCAAGTCCCTCCATAAATGACTGCATGATACTGCCCTCCTTTCTTTCTGCTGTAGAAATTCTCCTCAATAGCTTATCATTCTATCCTTACTGTCCTCACGTCAAAGGCTTCAATTAGTATTCCTATGTATATCTAAGTCTTAACAGGCCCAGTTTGAATTCTACCTTTGTTATTAAGCATTCTCTGACTATATAACAACCTTTTTGGACTTTTCTATTTTATGAACCACTATGCACGTTTTGGATATGTCAGTGTGGGGTACATCATTATATGCTGCTCATGAATCACTGTGTTGACTTTGCTCTCGCAAATAGCTGCAAGCTCTTTGAGAGCATAATAGGTATTGTGGCTACTTACTGCTTTGGCTTCTTTTTACTGCTCCATCTCTATTTCTCTGGAAGAATTGTCTCTTGCCAATTTTAGATATATGTTTTTGTTAGAGATAAAAAGTACTAGTTAAAATATCCTACCTCATCCCTCCAATCTCAGAAATAACCAGATCACCAAGGATAAACCAATTATAATACTGCATCCTGGTAGAAATGGTGATTTGTTTGTAGGATAGCTAATAAGAGTTCTTCTCTTAGATTTTCCAAATGGGAGCTGGAAGGTAAGGGAAGATACCCTGTCTCTTTGGTTCTCAAGATGTTAGGATGGGACTTCCTAGCTAATGGCAGATGTTTTCTATGATGGTTAATTTTTTTGTGTCAACTTGACTTGGGCCATGGAGTACAAGACATTTGGTAAAACATTATTCTGGATGTTTCTGTGAGGGTATTTTTGGATGAAATTAACATTTAAATTGATAGAGTGAGTAAGAGAGATTGCCCTCCCAAATGTGAGTGGGCCTCATCCAATGAGTCTAAGTCCTGACTAGAGCAAAAATCTGATCATCCCTTAAGACAGAATTCTTCCTTTCTGACTGCCTTTGAATTAGAAAGTTCCTTTTTCCCCTTGTGTTTGGACTCAAATGGAAACATCAGCTCTTCCTGGGTCTCAGGCCTTCAGACTCAGACGAAAACTAAACCATCTCCTCTCCTTGGTCCCTAACTTGCTCACTCTCCCTGGAGATCTTGGGACTTGCAAGCCTCCATACTCTTATGAGACAATTCCTTATAATAAATAATAAACAAACAAATAAAAGGGAATGAATTGACATCTACAGATAAGAGGAAGAGAGAATGAGAGACACGACTTCAAGACACCAAGTCTCCAGTTTTTATTTCATTTCTGATGTTCCTAGGTAATGTCTATAGTATTGTTCCCTTCAATTCTGTGAGCTAACCCAGAATCTTCCAGTAAATTCCTCTGGTGTTCTAATTAGCTTGAGCTGTGCTTCTGATCCTTGCAACCAAAAGAACCCTAACTGAAACAGTGTATGTCTTATATGTCTATATTTCCTTTAACACTCAGGACTGTGCAGAGCTCATGTTTGATTCAATAAAAACTTTGATTGATTGATTGATTGATTGATTGATATTGGAATTAGATTACTCCTTTGCTCAGTTTGTTTCTTGTTAGACTCTTGGCCTTCTCAATATTTCATTCTGAGTTTTATATTGAAGAAAATTTATCCAGAATCCTCCTAAGAGATAATCCAACTCTGAGAAACCAAGGCCACTGGCAATAAATAGCCTAGATTCACAAAGAATAAGACAGATTAGACTAACTAGAAACTTTTTGGCTGGCATCACAAAGATTAGATTAGCCAAAAGAAATGTGTTAGATGATTATTTGATCTTGTGTCTTGATAGTGCACATAGTAAAGTGCTGGATGCAGCATCTTGTGAAATCTTGATAACTAAATTAATTTAAATTAGCTGCATATGTAGATCTTAAATATCTGAATATAGTAAACATGAGATGAATATAATATAGAAAGGTAGGTGTCAGGTTGGAATATACAGACTGGCTAATCAGATAATGGGGGGTCAGTTTATCTCTGCTTTATTGAACCATCTTTACTAATAGCATCTGAAGTGGCAAACAGCATGTTAATGAAATCTTCAAAGCATTGGTAAGAATATTAATAAATTAGACAAAGAACTTAAAGAGATATGAGAGATATACTGACAAAATAAAATGATGCTAGATAAGAAAATATTCCTCACATCAGTTAGATCCCAAATGCTTAATTAGAAAGAAAAAGAAAGTAACTAAGATAAAGTTGTCGTGTTTTAAAAAGATGCTAGGGATCAGTATTAAGTACATCGAAAGGCAAGGTTACGTAAAAGCCCAGAAATCCAAGTATAGGTAGAATAGTGTGCATTCAGTCTGAGAATTTTTTTTCAAGAGGAAAAATGCATATCTAATCCTAGAGCAGGGAAGGACTTTTAATAAGTGAAAGCAACTGAATAATCCATAAAGAAAAGATTTGTCAGTGTAGTAACTATGTATCATTAAGTACTGGTTGTAAAAAAAAAAAAAAAATGCAACAAAAGGATAATAATTATTTGTATAAAGTTTTATAAATCTCCGCAGAATAATATGAATAACTCAGTAGATAATGAAGTAGTTACATGACAAACAGCACCCAAAAGACAGAAAGTAAATCATTAATAATATATAAAATTGACCAGGCATGGTGGCTCACACCTGTAACCCCAGCACTTTGGGAGGCTGAGTCAGGCAGATCCCCTGAGGTCAGAAGTTTGAGACCAGCTTGGCCAACATGGTGAAATCCCGTCTCTATTAAAAGTATGAAAATTAGCTGGGCTTGGTGGTGCACACCTGTAATCCCAGCTACTCGGGAGGCTGAGACAGGAAAATTGCTTGACCTGGGAGGCAGAGGTTGCAGTGAGCTGAGATTGTACCATTGCACTCCAGCCTGGGTGATAAGAGTAAAACTCTGTCTCAATAATAATAATAATATATAAAATTTTTAATCTTATTTTTAAAAAGATGTAGTATTTTTAACCTTGAAAGTCAACTGGTATAGAAATAATATGCTTACATACTGCTGGTAGAAATAGTATTAAAAGCTAGAATTTGGAGGATAGAACAAAAGGAGTAAATTAAATTAGGATAGACTAATCTGCAATAACAGAGGGACCAAGGACTTTTCATGGCTAATGAAAAGAAGTTTGTCTGTTTATTTTTTCACGTAGGAGTCCTGGTCAGGTGTTCAGGTTGGTGAAGCAGCTAGTATCTGCTCATCCAGGAAGCCAGGTTCCTGTCTTCTTTTTGTTCCATCATCCCCACGTGCACTGTTATCATCTGTGTCCAGCTGGTGGAAGGGAAACAATATGTGGAAAAATGACTGAAAGGTTTTTACAGGCCATTTCTGAAAGTAGCATGCAATGTGTCTATTTATATTCCACTGGGGAGATGGCAGCCACTTGGCCACACTAAGTGCAAGGATCCAGGGAAATGTAGTCTAGCTGTGTGTTCAAAGAAGGAGAGAGCAGAGTGGGGCACTCAGTGAACAGTGTCTGCCACAGAAACTGAAGTCAAAGTCCTGAGCTGTAATGGAATCCATTCACTGTAGCTCCAAAAACGATCAGCCCCAGAAACAAATTAACAAACTTGCATTTATTAACTCTGCAGGGGTTCTTTCATAACAGTCCCATAATCTTTGTAACATCTCTGTGAGATAAGCATTAATGTTTCCATGAGGAAAATGTAGGTCTGAAAGTCTTTAAAAGTATCTGTAAGTCAGACAGCTAGGGAATGGCAGAGCTGAACTCAGGCCTGTCTGATTCTACAACCAAGTTCTTCATTTCTCAGCCTATACCACAATGGATGAAATGAGCCCTCTGTGACTCTAGCTGCTCATTTTGTTCTGCAATAACTACATGTAATCCATCACTAATTTATACTTACTTAGTCACTCACTTCCAAGTCAACATTTAGTGAGAACTTGCTCTTTGCTGGGCTCTGAACTAGCTAAATTAATGTACATTATTTCTTTCGATCCCTGCAACCAACCCTTGAAAAAGACATTTTTTATTTCCCACTATGTGTGAACTTGGCAAGTCCGCACAACGAGTAGGCAGTAGTTCCAGATTGCAAAGCTCAGACTCCTCCCCATAACCCCATGCAGTGCCCACACTCACATGCACCCACTTTCCCAGACTACATACTAGAGTATTCTTTAAGAGATGGCTTAATACACAAAACCTACCTCTAATCTCAATGAGCTACCAGTTAGCTGGGGAAGACAAAACACTCACATATGCTCACATGTACACACTCAATGCACACATAGAAGGAATATGTAGGCTGAAGATGACGGTGAGGGTATCAACAGTATGTAATTCAGACACAGCCAAAATGAATGTATAGTGGAGATGTATGGAACAGTTTCTTGGAATCAGGAGGATTTGAAATGGGCGGATTAAGAGAGACATTGGGAGCCAGGGAGAAAGGAAACAAGACAGAGGTCTTCCAAGGTGGGAGAAAGGGAGCTCAGCCAGGGAATCCGGTAACAGGGTTGGCCCCATGCATGCAAGTCCCATGGAACACTATCTGGCCAATAATGTTGGTTAAGACAAACAAGATCAAGCCTGTAATCCCAGCACTTTGGGAGGCCGAGACGGGCGGATCACGAGGTCAGGAGATCGAGACCATCCTGGCTAACACAGCGAAACCCCGTCTCTACTAAAAAATACAAAAAACTAGCCGGGCGTGGTGGTGGGCGCCTGTAGTCCCAGCTGCTCGGGAGGCTGAGGCAGGAGAATGGCGTGAACCCGGGAGGCGGAGCTTGCAGTGAGCTGAGATCCGGCCACTGCACTCCAGCCTGGGCGACAGAGCAAGACTCCGTCTCAAAAAAAAAAAAAAAAAGACAAACAAGAAAAAAAGAAAAGTTTGCTTCACAAACACAGGTTAACAAGGTGTTGGCTCTGTTCTTTTCCCTTCTAGTGTGAGTGATCTGCATCCTAATTCAAAGTCTCCTCTGAAGGGGTCCAATTCTTGATTTAAAATACCTTCCCCTCCCGCTTTTTTATGAATGTGCAAATGTTATAATGCAAAGGTGAACTGAAAAGCTCTTTGTCTTCAGAGACTGAAATATATTGCCCTAATATTAGTTGGTGATATTGCTCTTGCAACAGCTGTTTTCCTATTAATATATGTGCAGTTTACTTTGTTTATCCAGGCTTATACCAAGAGATCTTACTGGAAGGTAGAGTAGATACCTCAGGGAGAAGGGTAGAGAATTCCTTGGCTCCAAAAATCTTATTTTAATGTGTAGCCAAATTGCCTTCTATCCCAGAAATGATATAAATACATTTTAAAGAAAAATGTACTAGAACTTCAGAAGAGGTGTGTGGAGGTCCATTTTTAATTCTTTTTAATGAAAATGATCATTAAAACTCCCCCTGACTAAGATTATAGCTTTAGGGGGAAAGGCCTCACAAGCTGACATTTTAAAACTGTAAGGCAGTCCAGTTTCAGTCAGGTACTTACTGGATCTTTACTAGGTATAGATTCTAAGTACTCACTGTGCAACTAAACTTTGCTTTCAAAAATCTCAACCAAGGATTCGAAGATATTTTTCCCATTGATGGTATAAAACTGCACTCTTATGTTGTATTTTAGGCATTCATTAACTCTTTTAATAAATACTAGTTTTTTTTTCTATGAGCCAGGCACTTTTCTAGGTATATCAAGAATATGGCAGTAAAGCAAATAAGATAGAGGAATAAACAATCTAGAATATGTTGCATTTGGTGAAGCAAAGTATCTCAAAATGATGGGTGAGGGGGTGGAGGGGTTTTTTTTTGTGTGTGTGGACTGGACAGGGGAATCCTCTAGGATCATGTGAAATTTGAGAAGAAATGACCTGAATGAAGTGAGCCAGCAAGACCTGTGGATATTTGGGGGAATGTCATTTTAGGCAGAGCTAAGAATAAGTTCAAAAGGCCTCAGAAAGGAGTAGACTTGGAGTGTTTGAAGAACAACAAAGAAGGCAATGTGACTGGCAAACAGTGACTAAGGAGAAAGCCATGAGAGGTGAGTCAGAGAGAAAATGAGCAACTGGGTAAATGTGGGTCAATTTTACTTCGGGTGATGTTGAAAACCTTAGAGCGTTTTGAATAGAAAAGGGATATTATCTAAATTATTTTGTGAAAGTTAGTCCTAGTTGCTTCTTGAGCATAAACAGTAGTGGGGCACGTGTTACAGCAGAGAAACACTTAGGAGGCTATGGTGATAATTTAAGAGGGAGAAGACAGTGGTCTGGACCCCTTGGCAGGGGTGGAAGGGGCGGGGTAAGAGTGAGGTATAAATGGTGAAAGGGTGATTTTCTGAGTATACTTGAACATAAATTGGATGGAACTTTTTTGGTCACTTGTATTTAGGGTATGAGAAAAAAATACAAATCAAGGATGAATCCAAATTTGGGGACCTGAGTAAATGAAAAGTGGAGTTGGAATTTAATAAACTGAGGAAGTTGGTGGAGGTTGGATATTTGGGGTGGAAGTCTTTTTCACATGTGAAGTTTGAGATGCTATTTTGATAGCCAAGTGGAAAGATGGGCAGATGAGCAAATGGCTGGACACAGGAATCTGGATTTCAGGGAAGAAGTCAGAGCTGAGATATAAATATGGAAGTTATCAGGGTATAGTCTAGTTTAAAAGCTTTGACTAGGTAAGTTTACCTAGTGAGTGAGCAGAGAATAAATAAAGAATTCTGAGAAAGTAGTGCTGAGGCATCCATCCTATTACCTAGAGGAAGGACGTATAAAAAATAATTGTGCAATGGAGACTGAGAAATCGCTGTCAGCGTGTAGGAGGAGAACCAAGGGAGAAAAGTGTCCTGGAAACCAACTGGATAAATTATTTCTGCAAGGAAGGAGGATTGAGAAGCAGGTGGACAGCAACCAGGGCTCCAAGAGTAGATCTAAACAGAGGAACTTTCCAGATTTGACAGCCCATGATTCAATTACTTGCCCTGGGTTCCGACTGCCTCACAGGGTTTGACTGAAAGTTACTCGGTGTTGGGGGCTCATCTCTGACGTTGCACCTGCTCTTACTGAAAGCAGTAGCTCTTGCTGCTATCTTAGGTTGACACCTTATAGTTTCTAATTATTTCCAACTAAAGAGGAATACCAAGCAACCATTTAAAAAGAATCGATAGTTATACATCTTTACTTAATTGAGGCTTTCTTCCTACATCATCATTGTTATCATACAGTCATTGTTGGTGTCTTCATTATCTAATCACTTTTACAGTGTCTGTATTTGCCATTGAACTAGGATCTTTACATAATCACTCTGTTTTAGTCTTGGCAACCATCTGTGAGGTAGGTATTTTTGTTTCTATTTTAATGCATGAGAAAACTGAGACAGGTGGGTAAAGTGCTTGATTGTAAATGGCAGAGCTAGGGCCCTGGAATGTCTAAACCCAGAGTCCAATGCTCTGAATTGTTCCCCTGCTTCTGATTTAGTGACTTTCACGTGCTTGGTTTACTTTCAGCAAAAGAAATTTTATTTCATTTAAAGAAAAATAAATACCAGGACACTTACCAGTAATCTGAGAAAAAGTTGCTGTAAATCTTCCAGAAACCCTTACTCCATCCATCCCTTAGACCAATGTTTTGTCTAATTCCTGAAGTTTGAGACTCCCTCTTTAGATGTTAGCACACTTTATACACCACCTCCATTTCTATCCCCACTCCCAAGAATTCCTCTCATTGCCCATTAAAGTATGAGGGGTTTTTGTTTTTGTTTTTGGTGGAGACCGGAGATGGCAGACAAAGCACATCTATGATCTTCATTACACATATGACATGCATTACCTCACTATTTATATTCTTCTCCAAATTCAGGCTTTCAATTACTTCTGTCTACAGGCTTGGTTTAAGGCTAAATTATATTTATTTTGCAAATAATATGGAAGGGAAAGGTTGATCTCCATCCTTTATATTTGCTAGTTTCGGGTCTCTAAATATATTAGGGTCCATCATTTCTACCCTTGTTAAATTATTATATGTATAGAATATTTATGCATATTTGTGTTCGATTTGGAAAATATTGATCACTTTTTACCTATATCACATTTATAGTGTAAGCACTGTTACTATGGCTTTTTATGTTAAACGTTTGAGATTCAGTTGACCATTTTTGAAAGTAAAAAAAAAAAAAAAAGTGAGATTTGTGCTGCTTCTAAGCCAGTGTAACTGAGCTAAACTCCATTTGCCTCTTTATAAGATATTCATTTCACTTCTCAGCTTAATGAAAACCAGAATAATATTTTGGTAGTCATGGAAATTGTACTCCACCATTATTTTTGATTAATGCACATTTTTTGTTCTACTTGTAGAATTTTTATCTCATCATAAAACTTTCATTAATATTCCAATGACTTTTTCAGAAACTATTCCTCAAAAACCAACAGAAACATGTTAATAACTTGATGGGGGTATGAGCTCCACTGAGCGTCTCATCATTTCCAACAGCTCAACAAACGTAAATTTGAAGCTGTCGTCTCAGAATTTCCTTTTCAACATACAGAATACTTTTAGAAGTGAAATTTTCATGTTAAATTTTATAAGAACATGACAGCAAATTTCCAGTGCTATATATGCCTACTCTAAATAGCAATGCTAATAGCCGTGGACAAATACAAAAAGACATAAACCATTAGCAGTTCTACAAACTAAAATAGAAAAATTCTGAAATAAAAGCAAAATTCAGGACAGAAGCAAGTTCTATTAACTAACCTGTGGGCCCCTCTTTGGCCTCATCTCTCATCACTTCTTCTTATTTATGTCTGTCATTTTGTTTTTTTCCATCAAAAATGATAAATGATCTGACTCTCCAGTCATATCCACCACCTTCCAACTTTTTAGTCATCAAGTTCCTCACATTCCCAGTTCTCCACCAAAAAATTCCCTGTCTCTGCAGTGGCTGCCCTGATGCCTAGAGTAGGTGCAGGCACTGTTGGGCAATTATTTAGCACTTGTAATTCTCACATCATAACATTTATTACACGTTAACATCATGGCTTCTTCGTTTGACTCTCATCAACATGAGATTTGGGGCAATGAGAGCAGGGACTCAGCATTTTATCCAACAGATTATCTATCACACATTATATATTTCATACTATGTGTTGAAAAACTGAAGTGCAACATTAAAGGAGGTAAATAAATGAAACATTTATGTAGTGGTGGAGTGCAGTTTATGAGAGTTCAGGATTTCCTTACATTGACAGTGCTGGATTCAAATCACAACAACTTGGACACTTATTTGTTTAATTTACTGACCTTGGGTAAATTACCTAATCAATTGGAATTTCGGGTCCTTTTCTATGAAAATGGAGAGAAAAATAGGTATTTCATCAGATAATTATGGTGCCTACACAATGAAATAGTTTATATGGCACTGTGTTTGGGATATCAAAGTATCAAATATATATTTCTTCCTGTTATTATTAAACAACATTATTGCTAAAGATTAACAAAATATGCCTACAGATGAGAGTATGAATTTCTTTTGCTGCAGTGATTATTAATTTCGGTGGTAAATAAAAAATAACTAATGGAAAAGGATTACACAATAAAAATGATAATTGTATAATAGTGTGTTGAATCTACAACCACAATCAACAAAGATTAGAATGTGGCACGACATTAGTCAGCCTGCTAAATTCTCCATTAGACATCAAGGAAAATTTATGTTATCCCTTTGTGCTTATTTTTGATAATTAGAGAAATTCAGATTGAATTGCATATGTAATAAACTAAAAGACAATCACTGGCAGAATTAACAATCAAATGTCTTCCAAAAAAGTATAGAAGCTTTGAAAAAAAATCAAGATATAATCTACATAGTGAAACACAGAAAACTAAGTATATAACAGTGTAGGAAAAATGAAAACCAACAAATAAAAACTAAAATTCATAAAACATTGCAAATACATAGCCAACGATATTAGTTACAAAATATGTGCAAATACATTAGACATCGTATTAAAAATTAGGCCTTTCAGAATAATATTTTTAAAATTCCATATAATCTTCCAAGAACAAAATAACCTTGTAAGTATTAAAATGAAAGATTCATTAAGGATAAACAGAAATTCAGTTTTTTATAGTTCAAGTTTTCTACAACAAGCAGATATTACCTCTTTAGGGAGAAAATGAACTAAGGTTACACATGTCAAGACCTCAGAAGGGTGCCTGGCACAGAGTAAGCTCTACTTAAGGGTTTATAGTACTAGTCATTGCTGTAGCTATGCTAGTGCCATCTGAGTAATACATCAAAGTCAAGACATCAGCAATAGTATCACAATCAAGTACCCTTCTAGGCTTTAGGGTGAAATTGATCAGATTTGTGGGAAGACCCCAGGGTGAAATTCCCTGCAGTAATTTCAGTTATTTCTGCTGTGGTCCATTCATCATTATCATAACCCTTATTTGAAGACTAATGAGTGACATATAGTAGATACTTACTTTCATTATTTTCACTAAAACAGCAAGAATGACATTTAAATTGCTCCTCAGTTTACAAAGTGGTTTCAGCCTTATTTTCTTTTTTTCTTTTTTTTTTTTTTTTTTGAGACGGAGTCTCGCGCTGTCACCCAGGCTGGAGTGCAGTGGCCAGATCTCAGCTCACTGCAAGCTCCACCTCCCGGGTTCACGCCATTCTCCTGCCTCAGCCTCCCGAGTAGCTGGGACTACAGGCGCCGCCACCTCGCCCGGCTAGCTTTTTGTATTTTTAGTAGAGACGGGGTTTCACCGTGTTAGCCAGAGATGGTCTCGATCTCCTGACCTCGTGATCCGCCCGTCTCGGCCTCCCAAAGTGCTGGGATTACAGGCTTGAGCCACCGCGCCCGGCCCTTATTTTCTAAGGTAGTAGGAAACTTAAGCTAATTTTCATTGAATTACTTGCCCTCGGCCGGGCACTTTGGGAGGCCAGCACTTTGGGAGGCCGAGACGGGCGGATCACGAGGTCAGGAGATCGAGACCATCCTGGCTAATACGGTGAAACCCTGTCTCTACTTAAAAATACAAAAAACTAGCCGGACGACGAGGCGGGCGCCTGTAGTCCCAGCTACTCGGGAGGCTGAGGCAGGAGAATGGCATAAACCCGGGAGGCGGAGCTTGCAGTGAGCTGAGATCCGGCCACTGCACTCAAGCCTGGGTGGCAGAGCAAGACTCCGTCTCAAAAAAAAAAAAAAAAAGAATTACTTGCCCTCCCCTATCATGTAAATTCAGCTATTGTATTCATTTAATTCATTCATTAATTCACTTGTGAATTACTTAGCAGACCTTGTGCATATATATACACACACACACAGTGAGTGAAAACATGCATGATCCCTACCCTCTTAAAGTTTATTGTGTATTAAGAGGCAACAATTAATTTGTTATCCAAACTGAAGGAAGAAAAGACAGTTCTATGAAAGGTTATAGCATATAACCAGCAAGTCTATCACCTACTCAGGGCAAGGACAGGTTTTCACAGAAGGTCTGTTATGGCCAAGAGTTGTTATTAACATATCTTCCCTGCCATGTACATGGCTCAGTTTATCTTTTTAACATCTAGAATGCTGATTTACCAGAATGAGGAAATTTATATTCAATGGATCCTCTGTTCTGATCACCTGAACTAACTTTGTAATCTATCAGTTTATACCTTGTTTTGTTAAACCCCATACATTATGTCTTCTGAAAATATACACTTTGCATTCATTAGTCAGTAAAAACCACATTTAAAAAACTACTGGGGTGGGAAAACAGAACAGACACTCAAATGGGCTGTTATATCCAGAGTGAAACATTTTCAAACAGGTTTATATTTTGGAAGGAGCCACATAGCTACTTACCCAGCACGCTCTGCCCCAGCATGAGTGGAGGGTTTTACATAGGTCAGTTGCCCTGTACTGCCCCTAGAGATTGGGCCAGATCTGAAAGAGTTACCTGGGTATGAAGGAGAGAAGCCAGGTAGTGTATTGCCACAGCTATCTGGGGCTCTTTTGCAATGCCTGTAAACAAATTTATTAACGAAAAAAATAGTTTAACAAATAATGCCTAAATGCATTCCTCTTGTAAGAATGAAAACATTGGTAATAAGATTAAGGTTGCCTTTGACCCTTACATATCCTGTGTATCCTTGTATATCCTATAGGGATATCCTGTGTCATCTATGAAGCTAACCACTGTCACTGATGTGGTGTTTTTTTCAGAACCATTTTCTCTGAATTTATACATATGTGTGTGATACTAATTTCACTAGTTTTGTTTCCACAAATAGTATTTTCCTGAAGCTGTTTTTTGTGAACTGTTTTTTAACCAAAGAAAATATCTTACAGATTTTCCGTGACAATAGAAATAGATCTACTTCATTTAAAAAAAAAAAAAAATTTTTAGAGACAGGGTCTCACTCCATCACCTGGGCTGAGTGCAGTAGCACAATCATAGCTCACTGCAGCCTTAAGCTCCTAGGCTCAGGTGATCTTCCACCTCGGCCTCCTGGAATTAAAGATGAATGCCACCACACCCAGCTTACCTCATACGTTTTTATTGCTGCAGAATGTACCAAAATAAGAGTATACCAGAGTTCACTCATTCCCCTAATGATTGGCATGTAGGTTTTTTCCTATTTTTTACCCAGAACAAACAATGCCACAGTGAATATTCTTGTAAATATACTAGTTGATCTTTTTCTAGGATATCATCATATATATATATATATATATGGTAATAGATATATATTCATATATAATATATAATATCAATATATTAATGTATATCATATATTCATATATATGATAATATAGATATATATTCATATATATGGATGTGAGCTTGTAAAAATTTTAGAAGGCTTGTCTGTCACTTTATAATTTTGTAGTTTACAAGGAACAACTTTAAATAATATTCAAAAGTCAGAATGGCATGAGCACCAGCCCAGCAGAAATGAGGCACCACAGAGCCAGGACAGGTGTTTGCCAGAAGTATTTGGTATTCTGTGAGTACTTTTCCTTTCTGCCCAAACACCCACACAGGGATTCGAGTTTTCAGTGCTGTTATTCAGAAAACATTTTTACTCTCTTGAAAATATTTCTGTGATCGTATTTGATTATTCACACTAGCAGTGGTGCACATCCCAGACCAAACAGCACATAAGCCAAAGACTGTGTGTGTGTGTGTGTGTGTGTGTGTGTGTGTTGCACAGGTACATTATGGCTGATATAAAAACAAATATTGATTATTACTTTTAACAAAAAATATAACTCAATTTGAATATCTAAATGAAGTATATAATAAACATTTAATTAAGCACATAATTTTAAAAGAATATTTTTGTATGATAAACAAAAATGGGTTGGGATATTTTTCAATAAATACAGTATTATTTTTCATCTATTGTAGTGCAAATGTTATCAACAGTTTAGACTTTTTCTGGAATTTTGTGTGCTTCTGACTTTTCATATCAGTTCCCCTCAGAAGCTTCTCTAGCTTTTTAAATTGTACCTATGGATTCTTAAGGAACTAGTCCTATGACTTCTAAGCTTTCATACTCACTTTAAAAAATGTTAAAACTTTCAGCAGTTTAAGTAGAAGCTAAGTCTTCTACTTAAGGGCGTTTCTTTCATCCTTTCCATGGCCGAGAATCAGAAAAAGAAGGAAAAGAAACACATGGGGCATTCCCTTTGCTGAGCTTTCAAAAATGCCTTGTGATTACTTCAAAAGAATCTGAAAGAAGTACTTTGCTGTTTAATAATTAAACAAGAATGCAGCATATCTTTTCCATAGTTTTTCTTCTAGGAAAATAAAAAATGGGAGTAGTATGGCATGTTGTCTTCCGTGGAGTACATTTCCATCCACCAATTGGAAGCTCCTACCAAGTTATAACAATACATCATAGAATATTATTTCCTTTAGCAAAACACTAGCAAAGATTCCTACCCTCAAACATGGCTAATCTCTTACCAAACACTTTCATGCTAATAGAAACATTTAAAATAAATTAGAAGAGGATTTTCAAAGCAAATCAGAACTGGTGATCTGATGGCACCCAAGAGAAGGGAATATGGCCCACTCCTATTAACCATTCCCCTTTCCCCAGTCACTCAGAAATGTAGTTGGTCAGTACCTTCTTGATTCAAAAGCAACTGAAGCCATCTTTCATTCAAAGTGCTCATGACAGAGGGATCTTGGGAAGCAATTTCCAATCTTATGATTTTAGACTCTATTAAGCCTCTTGTTCTTATAATTATCTTCACATTTTCTCCATGACTTTACATAGATAGCAGAATAAAGAAACTTCAATTTTGATTACAGGATTGTTTTAATCTCATGACTTCCTCATATCCACTTTTTCTCTTTAATTTCTAATTTGAAACATATTAAAATAATAAAAAAATTCAATGATTCTAACACTAATTATTTGACAGGTCTAAGATCCTAATCTCTCAAACATCTTACTTATTTCAAGGAAGCACATATAATTTTAAGCATTAAGAAAAAATTAATTTTAATTTATTCTGTAAATGAGGAACTTTATTTTTAATTTGATAACATACCAGTCTATTCCAACTGAATTTGAAAGAGAGAAATAGTATACTGTTGCAATCCCAAAATCAAAGTTTCTTACTCTTTGCTATACAGATGAGCCTGGCGTTTTTCATTTAAAAAACACTTTCATTCTACAAATTACAAGATAGGTGTGTTTATTGGTCATATAGAACTCTGATCTAGGTATCATATCAGGCTCTTGGACACAAAGATAAAGAAGACTCTGGCTTTAAGGCGCTCACAATATAATAAAATGCAACATTGCTAGCACTACAAGGTGTAGTAACGACATGCTGGTGAAACATGATGGGCACCAAATGATTCCTTCCCACGAAGGGAACCCTCAGGAGGGTGTCTGAAAGGTAGTAGTTTATCAGAAAAAGCAGAATTGCAAATGAGTAGATATTGAGGTATGTTTTAATAAACTCGGTGTATAGCTATTTAAAAAACACTTTGAAGATTGTTTATTTCTGTACAGATATATGTACAATTTCCTCCTACGTTAGTAGTTTGCAAGGTGTATTTACAGAAAGCTGACACAAGGGGCGAGATGCAAGCCAAGCAAGGTTCTATTTTCTCCCTCTACCTTCCTTCAACAGCTGCCCCCATTTCAGGAAGAAAAGCTCTGCTTTTAGCTGCATATATATATGTAATTTGTCATTTATTTGTTTTGTAAATTCAGACTGTTGTGTGTGTATATATGTCAGTATGTGTACATACACATATGTATATGTATGTAAGTATATACATATATTTTAAAATTAAGTCACCACTAGTAATAGACATACAGATAGACCTATATACAAAAAAATAGAAGTCCAGGCTTTGAAAATAAAAGAATCTCCAACAGAAACTTTTGTATTACAAATCCACCTTCAGTTAGAGAATCTGTGTATAATGAAAACAAAGAGGTCAAGTGTAAATGGGGCACATCTTCTCCTTCACACTAAGAGAGTGACTTGCTAAGACTGCAGCATTTCACATTTGAAACGATTCTGTGAAATTACAGACTCGGATTTATCTACTCTTTTTTCCTGAATTCTTCAGCATAGCACATTACTTTTAAAAACAAATTCAGAGCTCTATACTAGCCTTTAGAATACTTTTTAAAACTCTGAGATCTACTTGTGCTCAATCATTTTTATTTGCCAAGAAAATTCTTTTATATTTTGAGGAAGAAGAGTAAAACTGTTCCTTTGGAGTTATCATGTATAAATTCTCTTTGGAGCAGTGTAGTGACAGGAGGAAGAGATGAACAAATTTCCTTTATTCGTTATCTGCAAGGTCTTCATATCAAAATGCAGAGGTGATCAATAGGTTAAGTATCATCACAATTATAAAAATTGTTGAGATTGAAAAATAAGTTTTCTCCTGTTTATATTAGACTGAACCTGCCCAATTGAGTCATGTTTTTGCTATATGCACAGAAACACATACACACACACACACACACACACACACACAAACACACAGGCTTACACCTTCCAAGAGCCTGATTTGTCTTGAGAAATGAAAGAGGAGATTAAGAAATGGTGACAAATAAAAACCTTTCCATGCTGAGGAGAAATGCAGTAAGTTTAAGAACTGGTTATGGAAACTTTTTTAGGGAAAAGACACTCTTATTTTTCTCTTGGCCTTGGATAGCTCTTAGAGGATATTTTGTTTGGATTAGGAGAGAGAAAGAGCGAGATAAACCACTCTGCCTATGAAATCAAATGGCTTTCAAAGGGAGGAACAAGTGAACCTGGGGAAAAAGTGGGAAACTAGGAAGAAAGTGTATCTTCAACATCCTGAGGGGATAAAACCGTATTGAGAAAACAAACGGAAATTTCCTAGTGTGTAATGACTGAGGCTTTTAAGAACAAAGTCAACTATTTTTTCTTTATAAGTTGACTGTGGCCCACTGTGATATATCCACCTTCCAACCATTCTATGATCCCACCTCTCATATGCTGATTCAAAATCCTCAGTAAAATCCACTACATACATAATCTTTAGTAGGTGATATTTGGAGAGACTACATCATATGCAGTAATATGGTATGACATGAAAACTAAACAGTGTGTACAGGTGATTACAAGCAAAGCAATGATTGAGAATCTAGCAGAAGCTGCAGTGCCTACAGGAAAGATGAGCTCCTGATCCTAAGATTCTTCAGGAGTGTGGGGATGGTGAGAGACTGAGTTTCTGATCAGCAGTGGGACAAAGGCAGGCTGATCCCAGCAAACCAGAGACTTGGAGACATTCTACAATTTGATCCATGCATTACATTCTTTTTTTTTTTTTTTTTTTTTTTTTTTTTTTGAGACGGAGTCTGGCTCTGCTGCCAGGCTGGAGTGCAGTGGCCGGATCTCAGCTCACTGCAAGCTCCGCCTCCCGGGTCACACCATTCTCCTGCCTCAGCCTCCTGAGTAGCTGGGACTACAGGCGCCCGCCACCTCGCCCGGCTAATTTTTTTGTATTTTTTAGTAGAGACGGGGTTCACCGTGTTAGCCAGGATGGTCTCGATCTCCTGACCTCGTGATCCGCCGTCTCGCCTCCCAAGTGCTGGATTACAGCTTGAGCCACCGCGCCCGGCCTGCATTACATTCTTGTTGTTCCAGAAATGGCTCACTAAAACCTACATTTGGAATGCAATAGAAGAAAAAAGAGGCCGGGCACGGTGGCTCAAGCCTGTAATCCCAGCACGTTGGGAGGCCGAGACGGGCGGATCACGAGGTCAGGAGATCGAGACCATCCTGGCTAACACGGTGAAACCCCGTCTCTACTAAAAATACAAAAAAAAAACTAGCCAGGCGAGGTGGCGGGCGCCTGTAGTCCCAGCTACTCGGGAGGCTGAGGCAGGAGAATGGCGTAAACCCGGGAGGCAGAGCTTGCAGTGAGCTGAGATCTGGCCACTGCACTCCAGTCCGGGCGACAGAGCGAGACTCCGCCTCAAAAAAAAAAAAAAAAAAAAGAAAAAGAAAGAAGAGAAAGAGGTGGCAGGTGGAGGGAAAAGAATAGAAAAAGGAAAGAAAAATGCAGAGGAGCTTTACTCCAATCCCTACAATTCATTTAGTCTCTGCTATTTTGGTAACTTCTCTCAAATCAAAGCCTCAATATGTCATCAGACATTATATTAAAGAGCCATCCCCATCTGGCTCCAAAATGTCTTTTAAGCCATATTTCCCACTACGTCTATGTCTTGCAACTCAGACTATTGGCTGATGACCCCTGGGACTAGCAGAAACGGGGGCTAATTTACACTGGGCAGACCCTTGCTTCCTAGTAAAGGAGTAAGGCATGGAGAAGAGCTTTGGCAAGGCACCTGCAGCCCCAAGAGGGAAGCTCTTCAGGTCAGGCATCTATTTTCCCTTTCCTGGATTTGGCTTGGGTTGGAATGAGGCAAGTAGAGTGTAGACATCTTCTATCTACATAACTAGGAGGATCTTACAATCACCTTGGAGGGCAAAATCCAAGAATGTGCTTTGTTATACATTACTTCCGTTATTTTCTGTCTTTCACTATATTGAAAAGCAAAGAATGTGACTTCTTTGTTCTTCAGGTTTCCCTTTATTGGTACATTGGAGACTCACATCTATTGACCTGAATAAGAGAGAATGACAGGTTTAAAGGGAATGTGTACAGAAGAGAAATACATTGGTCACAATTTAACAAACTCACCTTGCTCTTATCAATAGTTGAGAATTGTGATGACTCAGTCACTGAAGTGAAAATTTCCATTTATTAACTATCAAGAGCTTGATAAGTAAAAGGAAGAAACAACAGCATTTGGTGCCTGTTCAAATGGTGCAGCTTTCTCCTATCATCCTTTTATTCACTAGGCTACCACTGCTTGGGATTTCAGCACACCACTGTTTCCAGCCTTGCTTATCCATATCCATTTCTTTGGAATTCTCAGGTCTTCATAGAATTTCCTTGGAATTCTTCAGGCTTCTTCTCAGTATTCTGATCCTTGCTCTATCATCTTCCCTGAAGGCTTTTCCTTACCCATCTCTAAAAATAACACCAACATATCTCCAAACATACACATAGTCACTTTCATTCTATTTTCTGCCTAGCATTTCTCACAATGTGAAATCCACTCATCCTATCTATATATCATCTGTTTATCCATATCGAGCATCTATTATCTTTTTATCTATAAACTAGCATCTTTCTTTTTATCCCTATCATTTATTGTCTATTATCTATCTATCATCTACAAATTGTTTTTCTCTATCTTTATAAAATATTCCCACTAGAATCTAAGCTCTGTAAAAGTAAGGACCTTTTCTGCAGTTCCCTGCTCTATCCGCAGCACGTAGAACAGTACATCCAATACATAGTAGGTGGTTATGAATGAATAACACTTAAATGAATTTTATGTACAGCATTCATCTACTCTTCTTTGTTTTCAATACATGTGTTAATGACAAATGATTATTATCCATTTCTCAAAATTGGGCCAATGAAACCTCTAGCTATTTTTGTTCACTAACAAAATTCTGCCTAGATTGCAGTAAGTTCATATATAATTTTTAACCTTTGCAACCATTTAGGCTTTTTGACTAAATCGAGTTAATCCTTCCTCAAACTAATATGAACTATTAAGATTTTAGTAATGTAATGATGTATGATTCACCAGATATCTCAAAATCCCTTTTCCTTTGTTAAATAAGATCTAAAGGAAATGACTAATTAGTCAATTTGAATGATTTCCAAATAACACCACCAGCCAGCCTGTGTTTGTCTATACTACCAAGGTGAATTATTCATTAGCATTTATGAGAAGTGCCTGAAGAACACTAGCAGTGGGAGTAAAACAACCTGGAATGGTTTTTAAATGACCTTCCAAGCAACTTGGATTAACAGTGGCATTATTCTCCCTGTACAAATTGAGTTAAAATTTTCCCTGTGTCAGGTCTCAAAAGAAGGCAGTGAAGGAGTGCTGCCTCACGGAGAAATGACCTTCTGCATCTCCCAACATTTTAGATTCTGCTTTTTTCCCTGTGTAGTGACTGTGTGCGTGTATGTGTGTGTAAGAGAGGGACAGAGATGCATAGAGACAGAGAAGCAAAGAAGCAGAGAGAGGAGTGAGGAGAATCAGAAACGGAAAGAGAAGGAGGAAGGAAATAAAAACAGAAATGAGAGAGAAAAATCTGAAGGAAGGAAAGGAGATATGTGGTCATGAAGGAAAAAAGAGAAAGAGAATAAATAAATATAGGGAATAAAAGCTAAAAAGCAGAAGGAAGAAAGGGAAAAATGGAGGGTCAGAAGGAGGGAGAAAATCCAGAGGAGTGACAGATTCAGAGGCAAGCTTTCCCTTGAGTTGGCATGCCAGGCTGCCAGAGTCCCAAGAGTTCTCCCAGGTGTGCAGAATCACCTGACTTTATACTGATTAAAAGTGTAAATTGCAACACAAAAAGAAAAAAAAAAGTAATTGTCATGTTGTTTCTCTCCAGTGAGGTCACACTCCTTGGTTGTAGCTGAGCCTGCTGCTAGACACACTCCTCTTGTTTAATAAAATTGTATTAACTTTATCCCTGCCCTTGATTTGTGGCTTTCTCACGTTGTGAGGAATAAATAATAAATGATTGTAAAGTACTTGTACATATGAAATGCCACATAAATGCTTAATAATAATCAGCTTAGGCCAGGAAGCCAGGGGGGTTGAATAGAAATCACTGCACAAGGCCATTCTTGTTTATGTGGCTAAAATCATCCTGTGTGCTGTCTCCACTTCAAATCATCCAGCAGATTTAATTTTCACCCATTCAAGAATCTACTTCTCTGCAAACTAAACAACCTTTGTTCCTCCATCCTTATGGTAATGTCATTTATAATGGTGGAATATAACTGCAGCAATTCATCTTTGCCTTTTCATTTCAGCTATGTTTTTGCAGCACTCCTTTCCCTCCTTGTTAGCCCTTCCAAATCCCCACATACACGATTTTGGGTCATCACTTCTTACCCCACTGGGGATGCCTGCCCTATTTTGATTAGCTTTGGAAACATATCTGTCTCCCGGTCTTGGATTTTATTGTGTTTGTGTTTCGGAAAAGCAAGATAGCTCAGTTGGTCCTTCCTTGATGGTCTTCATCTATGCATTCATTTAATCCTCCATTCAACACTTATTGTAGGAGTCTTGTGCTGGGCACTAGGAATACAATGGAAATCAAGATGAAAAGAGTTCGCATTCCTTAAAGAAAACACACAGGGTACTTCTAGCATAGTTTGGAAAATGCTACAACTAGAGAAGTGCAGAGAGTTAAGGAAAGGTAGCATGTAAGTGGAATGAAGTAGGAAATTCTGCTAGGGCCGGAGCTTATTTTTTTGTTTTATTTTAAAATATCTTTATAATCATTTTTATATACTATTTAACCTAGCTGAAACTCACCTGGTTTGACCTGTGGTTGTGGATAGAAGGGAGTTGTTCAGACCTAGGGAAAGAGCCCAGGACTGGCCTCTCCTTGTCATTTGGCAAGAGGAAGGAGGGTGCTCTCCATCACCTCTGTCTGCTGCAGTTCCTGGTGGTTGGAACCCAGACTTTGAAGGTTGGCAAGAGTTAGCACTTTTTGTCTATATGATTGTTGATGTTAGACTTAGAGTCTATAACTTCAAAAAAGAAGATATTGTCTAGACTTGTATTAGTACATATAATGACAAAAGTAGAATATGCTTATTGTAGAAAAAAAGTTGAAAATAAAGCTGAGCAAAACTAAATTAACCACAATTGTATCACCCATTAGGGACCATATTTATCATTTAATACATGTCCCTTCAGATTCTTTTCTATGCTTATATGTAAATGTGCCTTAAGGGACATATTCCCCAATCCCATAATTTTACTTTTCTTATCAATGGGAGACTGTACTCTACTCTGCACACATACATACTGGTTTATTACCTTTTTAAAGACAAAATATAAAAATATATATTTATATTATATATAAAATATATAATGAAAAATATATAAATATATATTTATATTATCTTCATGTCAAAATGTTTTTATCATGATTCTAACGACTGTTTCATACTCTATTACACATGTGGATTATTTAAAATTTTTAGATCTGTGTATGTTACTGAACTGAGCCTCCTAAAACTGGTATTACTGAGTAGAAGTATGCCTGCATGGAGTTTTTGTTACATTGCCAAGTTGCCCTCCAGAGAAGCTGGACCGGCTTCTACTCTGATCTCCAATACGTCAGACCCTTTCCCACATCCCTTACTCTCCTTCTTAGCCCTACATACACCCTTTTGCCAAGTGGAGTACTTTAAAGGAAGGTATGTTTGAAGCTCAATAATTTTAATTTTTCTTCTACTCTTCCATTCATTCCCTTGTGGTATGAGAATTAGTGGGCCTTGGGTTTTCAAACAGGTGGAGAAGGCTGTAGGGTGTATAATTGTTTTTGGTGAAACCATCAACGTCCATGTTTAATTCTTCCTGCTCCACTTCCTCCAATTCAATTAGGCTGTTCTTACCAGGGGGAGAGTTTTCAAAGCATCAGATGAAGTATTACCTCATGATTAATAATTCATGATAAGAAATGAAGATTGGGAAAGGTAATAATGCCCTCCAAGCTGTTTTTCTCCACCACTCCCTTGTTCTCATTCGCATAAAATGCTGTGTCTCAATCATTAAAGCAAACATACAGTTTCATTGCCCCATAAACCAAAGATCCAAAGCAGGAATTCATAAGCTTTCTGAAGTCTCAAGCTCCTTCGAGAATCTTGTGAAAGCTACAGACTCTCTCTCTAAAGGGAAAAATGAACTTTGTGGCATGAACTGATAAGGTGTTTCCAGTTCACACGGATAAGGCACCCCTGGAAAAGCATCCGAGGACTCCCTAGGTAAAAAATCTCTGGTTAGACAAACAAACAGACCAGAAAAAAAAAGACAAGCCCAGAAGGAATCAAAAGTAGATGGACAAGAAGTTTAACGTGCCTTGCCTGTACTATCTGTGCCTAAATTTGCAATGAAACGCTTGAAATTCTTCAAGTGTTATTTATTTAGTTATTTAGGTAGTTTGCAAGGGGACCAGTGAGGTAGGTGAGTATTAGAAGAGTGGATTTTGGCAAAGCATATATTACAGGAGAAATCAAATGGTGATTGTGGGGCATGGCTGATATTGAAATCTATTTGCAAGCCTACTTTCAAGGCTGCATTTTTTTCTTGCCAAGTGCTATCAGCCATAAAATGTCCAAGGCAGTGGGCCACACCCACAGCTTCATGCTCTGCTACTTGGCATTCCTCTAGTTCTTCCTCAATTGTCATATCTCCACAGGCCATAACAAGGGACAACAGTCAGCAGCAATTCAATTTCGACCTCCATCTGCTGGCAATAAGAACATAAGGGAGAAATTAATGTACACTCACATACTTGTCATTATAGTAGCCCAAATTTGCTTTTATAGTGTGACTTTCTTCCAAGGAAATTAAAAAAAAAGTTTTCATTCAAATTCCCAAACATCAACTAACCTGATAGAGGACTAAAATAATCATCTCTATTTTTTGAAGGCACAAAGATGCTAAAAATTTGTCCAGGGCCACATAGCACTTTCATGGAAAAGTGTGGATATCAGAAAAGCTCTCTGAAAACCATTTTGACATGTCTTAAAAGGTTGACATCCAATATCCAAGCCAGAAAGCAGGTTATATTAACATTTAATCAGATTGTATAAACATACAGCAAAATATTTGTGTTCTACTACCTAACACAGTATTACTTCACTCATTTTTCTCCTTTTATTCTCATTACCAAAACCCAAGACCCATGATTTGACATTTACCAGCTCTATGATCTTGAGCAAGTTACTTAACCTTCTTGTGCCTTTACATTTTCCTCTGTGAAATGGAAATAATAATAGATGCCAACTCAGATTTGTTAAAAGGATTAAATGAAAAATTCTTAGAAGATTCCCTTAGAATATTTCCTAGCATATACAGGGTATCCTGTAAAATCTGGAAACATAGGTATAATCTTCTTACACATTTGACAGGTTGATGAAAGATGAACACATTGAGCTTATACTCATAAGAAAGGAAAGGGCTGATCACAATGATTGCAGAGCCCTTCTCTGCATTTCATCTTGGAAGAACTACCATTTTCCATAGGACAATTAGAAAACTAGTTAAAAAATTCAAGAACATAGTGTGTTCAACAAACTCGTCTGTGAACAATTATTTATTTCTAACAAGACAGAGGAAACAGTCATTGCCAGCCAAGGTCATCACCAACCAAAGATATCATCTTGCCAAACACCCAAGGAATTGGAGGTGTCTTGCAGAACTGTCCAGTGATTCCCAAAACACATGCCTTTCAACCATACAAGATGTAAGTTCTACAAAGCTTATCTGAGGATGATCCTATCCAGCATGATGAGAGGCAAGGCACTGAATGTATCAGGTAAGGCTTTTGAACAAATCACATATTGCAATGTAATACTAATAACCATTTTAGTGCATATTTGCTTAAGTTTCCAGGCTTTGGGCCAGCTACAGTAAATGTGTATTAAATATTTACTATTACTATTAGCATTATGATTATTTAAGGAAAAACTTAAGAAAAAAGATGTTACATGATCCACTTTTTTCATTTTTGAAATAGTCACAGTTTCACATTAGTAAGTAAGGGTAGAAGAATCACTAGTTAGTGATTTAGCCCTTTTAACTTGTGGTCCCCTATTGACCTCTTTCTTCATTAACTAATCAATATGCTCCCAATCCTTGAAGGAAACACAACAGTGAAATAAGTTTGCACATGTTTCCTAGTTCTTCTCTATAGAATTCAAGAAGTTAAGACTCAAATTGAAATTTGAAATCTCTCTACATATTTGTTTCTCTCCTTCCTACTGACATTGTCTACCTCATACAGAGATAGCAGTATAAAGTTGACTTTGATTCATGAAAATGTTATATTTAGGGAATGAAAATACTTATACAAATAAGAGCAGCATCCTCAAAAACACAAAATAGTAATAGCAATTTATTTTTGATCATTTGTATTGGGCTCTCTCAAGAAGATTTAATGGCAGATTTACTGAAGAGCAATTCCATAAAAGCAATTATGAGCCAATAGCTTACAGGGAATTTTGAAAACCCTGTCTTTGCTTGTGCTTATTCCTAATCAAGCTATACAGAATTTTCCAAACATAAGATATTGTGTAATTTAAATAAAATGTATCATGCTGTCTTGTCAAATGGATTAGTTTCATCAGATACCTCAGATTGATCTTAATTCTCTAGCTCACGGTGCTCAGTGTGATGCAGTCTGGCTAAAGACGGAAATTAAGAAAGGTCTGTTGTCAGTATGCTGATGCGCCTTAATGTCAACAGGTGTGATCAGGTGTAAAAAGGCAAGTATCATAAAAGCATCAACACAGAGCCTTCCTACATGATTCTTCAAAGGGAGGCCAAGATTGAAAAAGCTGAAATCTTCCATCAGACTGCCATTTGGCAAGTATATCTGAATTTCTGCCTGCTACCTGGCAGAAGCTGACGATTGAGGGATAAAGAGAGGCTAAATACATGTAACCACTGAAATCTTGTACTTTCTGTGAATATGGCCTTTGGAGGAATCAATGGGCATAGAAGTTAAAGAATGGCCAAAATGTAGGCACAAAGATCAAAAACTTTCTCAGTAAATTAGTAACTGGTTGAATTACACTAAAGGATGTTATAAATAAACCACCCAATCAGGAGAGAGGGAGAGAGTGTTGTAGTAACTTTCTACAGGTATTATTCTGATCTCTAAACTGTTTACAATTATATTAACAACTTAGTTAAAATATAAAATAGAACTATTAAATTTCAGGATAGCACAAAACAGAGAGAGAAAGATAGTATTTTTGAGGACAAAAGGTTTAATATGGAGAAAGAATGGACTGAAAGTTTAGGACTTAGAAGAGTAGAAAGACTTCAGGTATTAGATTTCCAGCTGCAAGGGAAGGAACACCCAAATTAATATAATCTAAGAGAGTTAAATACAGGAATTATTTATAAAAGTGTGGGTAGGGTTTAAGGAAACCACAAAGGATTGTTTGTTTGATTTCCAACTTTTATTTAGGTTCAAGGAGGTATATGTGCAGTTTTGTTAGATGGGCAAATTATGTGTTATGGGAATTTGAGGTACAGATTATTTTATCATCCAGGTAATGAACACAGTACTTGATAAGCCTTTTTTTTATCCTCACCCTCCACCCACTAGGAGGTAGGCTCCAGTATCTATTGTTTCCTTCTTTGTGTCTATGTGTACCCAATGTTTAGCTCCCATATATAAATGAGAACTTGCAGTGCTTGGTTTTCTGTTCCTGTGCTAATTTGCTTAGGATAATGGCCTCCAGCTCCATCCATGTTGCTGCAAAGGACAGGATTTCATTCTTTTTTATGCTTGCCTAGTATTCCATGGTGTATATGAACTACATTTCCTTATTCAGTCCACTGTTGATAGGTATTTATGCTGATTCCATGTCTTTGCTATTGTGAATAGTGCTGCAATGAACATATGTGTGCATCATGTTTCTTTGTGGAATAATTCTTATTTCTTTGGGAATATACCCAGTAATGGAATTGCTGGATCAAATGGTAGTTCCAAGACATCTGAGAAATCTCCAAACTGCTTTCAAAAGTGGCTGAACTAATAGCATTCCCACCAGTGTATGGGCATTCCCTTTTCTCCAAAACCTCACCAGCATCTGTAGATTTTTTACTTTATAATAATACCCATTCTGACAGGTGTGAAATGGGATCTCCTTGTGGTTTTGGTTTGCATTTCTTTAATGATTAGTGATGTTGAGCATTTTTTATATGCTTTTTGGCTGTACATACATCTTCTTTTTGTGCCGAATTTTAATGGGGTTGTTTTCTGCTTATTAATTTTGTTTAAGTTCCTTATAGATTCTGGATATTAGACCTTTTTTGGATGCATAGTGTGCAGATGTTTTCTCCCTTTCTGTTGGTTGTCTATTGACTCTGTTGATGTTTTCTTTCGCTATGCAGAAGCTCTGTCGTTTAATAAGGTCCTTGTATTAGGCCATTCTTGCATTGTTATAAAGAAATACCCGAGACTGGGTAATTTATAAGAAAAGAAGTTTAATTGGCTCATGGTTCTGCAGGCTGTACAGGAAGCACTGCACCAGCATTTGCTTCTAGGGAGGCCTCAAAAAGTTTTTATTCATGGCAGAAGGTAAAGCAGGAGCTGGCACTTCATGTGGTGAAAGCAAGAGCAAGAGAGAGAGCGGGTGGGGAAGGGGAGTTATCATCAAGGGAATAGCCAAAGCTATTCATGAGGGATTGCTCCACGACCCAAACACCTCCCACCAGGGCTCATCTCCAACAGTGGGGATTATACTTCAACAAGAGATCTGGGCAGGAACAAATATCCAAACTATATCATTCTGCTCCTGGCCCCTCTCAAATCTCATGTTCTTCTCATATTTCAAAATACAATAATCTCTTCTTAATAATCCCTGCAAAGTCTGAACTCATTCCAGCATTAACTCAAAAGTCCCAAGTCCCAAATAGGAAGTCTTATCTGGAAATGAGTTCCTTCCACCTATGAGCCTGTAAAATCAATACGAGTTATTTACTTCCAAGATACAATGGGGGTATAGGCAGTGGGTAAACATTCCTGTTCCAAAAGGGAGAAATTGGACAAAAGAAAGGAGCTAGAGACCCCATGAAGTCTGAAACCCAGCAGGGCAGCTATTAAATTTTAAGGCTCCAAAATAATCTCCCTTGACTCCATGTCCCACACCCAGGGCACACCAGTTCAAAGGCTGAGCTCCCAAGGTCTTGGACAGCTCTACCCTGGTGGCTTTGCAGGATACAGCCCCTACGGCTGCTTTCACGAGTTGTTGAGTGCCTGTAGCTTTTTCAGGTGGCCAGCAGGATCTAGCATTCTGTGGTCTGGTGGATGGTGGCACCCTTCCCACAGCTCCACTAGGCAGTGCCCTGTGAGGGCTCCAACTTCACATTTCTACTTGGCACTGCCCTAGTAGAGATTTTCTGTGGGGGCTCCACCCCTGTAGCAGGCTTCTGCCTGGGATTCACACTTTTCCATACATCCTCTGAAATCTAGGCAGAGGATGCCAAATCTTATTCACTCTTGCACAACTGTGCACCTGCAGGCTTGGAAGCCACAAAGGAAGCCACATGGAAGCCACAAAGGCTTATGGCCGCTTGAGCTCTCTAGAGTGGTATCACGAACAGTATTTGGTCTCCTTCAAGTCAATGCTCAAACTGGAGCAACCAGGATGCAGGAAGCAGTGTCCCAAGGCTACACAGGTCAGTGGGGCCCTGGGCCTGGCTCAAGAAACCATTCTTCCCTCCTAGGTCTATGATGGGAGACACTGCAGTGAAAGTCTCTAAAATGTTTTCAAAGTCTTTTCCCTATTGTCTTTGCTATCAATACTTGGCTCTCTTTTAGTTATGTAGATTTCTCTACCAAGTGGTTACTCCCCAGCCTGCTTGAATCCCTCATCCCAAAATGCTTTTTCTTTCTCTGCCACATAGCTAGGCTGAAGATTTTCCGAACTTTTACACTCTGCTTCCCTTTTGAATATAAGTTCCAACTTTAAGCCATTTTTTTGTACCCACGTCTGAATGTAGGTTGTTAAAAGCAGCCACACCAACTCTTGAACACTTTGCTGCTTAGAAATTTCCTCCACCAGATATGCTGAATCATTGCTCTTAAGTTTAAACTTCCACAGATCTCTAAGTCATGGACACAACACAACCAAGTTCTTTGCTAAGGCATAACACGTGTGCCCTTTGCACCAGTTCCCAGTAAGTTCCTCATTTCTAACTGAGTCCTCAGCAGTTTGGACTTCAATGTCCATATTACTATTAACGTTGTGGTTGCAATCATTTAATCAGTCTCTAAGAAGCTCCAGACTTTCTCTCATCTTTCTGTCTTCTTCTGAACCCTGCAAAATCTCCCTACCTCAGCTTATTACCCAGTTCCAAAGCCATGTCATCATTTTCAGGTATCTTTGTAGCAATGTCCCACTCCTCTGTATTAATTTTCTTGCATTGCTATAAAGAAATGCAAGAGACTGAGCAATTTATAAGGAAAGAGGCTTAATTGGCTAACAGTTCTGCAGGCTGTACAGGAAGTATCGCACCAGTATCTGCCTCTAGGGAGGCCTCAAGAAGCTTTTACTCATGGCAGAAGGCAAAGAGGGTGAAAACACTTCACACGGCAAAAGCAGGAGCAAGAGAGAAATAGATGGTGGGGAAGGGGAGGTGCCACACACTTTTAAATGACCAGATCTCATGTAAACTCAGAGGTAGAGCTCACTTATCACCAACAGGTGGCCAAAGCCATTCATGGGGGAGTCTGCCCCCATGATCCAAACACCTCCCACCAGGCCCCGTCTCCAACACTGGGGATTACATTTCAACATGAGATTTGGGCAGGGGCAAATATCCAAACTTTATCAGTTTCACTTGTCAATTTTGGTTTTTATTACAATTTCTTTTGGAGTCTTGCTCATGAAATCATTTCCAGATTGCAGAATGGTATTTCCTAGGTTTTCTTCTAGGGTTTTTATAGTTTTAGGTTTTACCTTTAAATCCTTAATCCACCTTCAGCTGATTTTTGTATACAGTAAAATGAAGGGGTCCAGTTTGAATCTTCTTCATATGGCCAGCCATTTATTCAATAGGGAATTCTTTCCATGTTGATTATTATTGTCAACTTTGTAAAAGATCAGATGGTTGCAGATGTGTGGCTTTATTTTGGGCTCTCTATTCTGTTCCATTGGTCTATGTGTCTATTTTTGTATGAGTACCCTGCTGTTTTTGTTACTTTACACTTGTAGTATAGATTGAAGTTGGGTAGTGTGATACCTATGGCTTTGTTCTTTTGGCTTAGGACTGCTTTGACTATTCAGGATCCTTTTTGGTTCCATATGAGATTTATAATAGTTTTTTTCTAATTCTGTGAAAAATGAAGTTGATAGTTTGATAGGAATAACATTGAATCTGTAAATTGCTTTGGGCAGTGTGGCCATTTTAACAATATTGATTCTTCCTATCCATGACTATGGAATGTTTTTCCATTTGTTTGTATCACCACTTATTTCTTTCAGCAATATTTTATAGTTTTCATTGTAAAGATCATTCACCTCCTTGGTTAACTATATTCCCAGTTATTTTATTCTTTTTATGGCCATCATGAGTGAGACTGAACCCTTGATTTGGCTCTCAGCTTGAACATTATGGGTTTACAGAAAGGTTATGAATTTTTGTACATTGATTTTGCATCCTGAAACTTTGCTGAAGTTATCTATCAGATCTGGGAGCCTTTGAGCAGAGACCATGGAGTTTTCTAGGTATAGAATCATATCATCTGCAGAGAGAAATGGTTTTACTTTTTTTCTATTTGGATAACTTTTATTTCTTTCTCTTATCTCATTGCTCTGGCTAGGACTTCCAGTACTATATTGAATAGGAGTGGTAAAAGTGGGCATCCTAACCCCGTTCTGGTTCTCAGGGAGAATGCTTCCAGATTTTGCCCATTCAGTATAATATTGGCTGTGGGTTTGTCTTAGATGACTTATTATTTTGAGATATGTTCCTTTGATGTCTAGTTTTTTGATGGCTTTTGACATGAAGGAATATTGAATTTTATCAAAAGCCTTTTCTGCATCTATGGGGAGGATCATGTGTTTTTTGTTTTGTTTATCTCATGAATCACACTATTGATTTGTGTATGTTAAGCCAAATTTGTGTCTCAAGGATAAAGCCTACTTGATAGTGATGGATTAGCTTTTTGATGTGCTACTGGATTCAGTTTGCTGAAACACTTTTTAGTCTATTTTCATGTTGTTGATAAAGACATACCCGAGACTGGGTAATTTATACAGGAAAAAGGATTTACTGGACTTTCTGTTCCATGTGGCTGGGGAGGCCACAATCATGGCAGAAGGCAAGGAGGAGGAAGTCATGTCTTATGTGGATGGCAGCAGGTAAAAAAGAGAGAGCTTGTGCAGGGAGACTCCTGTTTTTAAAACCATCAGATCTCATGAGATCCATTCACTATCACGAGAACACACAGGAAAGACCTGCCTCATGATTCAATCATCTCCCACCAGGTCCCTCCCACAACACCTGGGAATTATGGGAGCTACAAGATGAGATTTGAGTGGGGACACAGAGCCAAACCATATTATCCCACCCCTGGCACTTCCCAAATCTCATATCTTCACATTTCAAAACCAGTCATGCCTTCCCAACAGTTCCCCAAAGTCTCAACTCATTTCTGCATTAACTCAAAAGTCCACAGTCCAAAGTCTCATCTGAGACAAGGCAATTCCCTTCTGCCTATGAGCCTGTAAAATCAAAAGTAAGTTAATTACTTCCTAGGTACAATGGAGGAACAGGAAGTGGGTAAATACAGCCATTCCAAATGGGAGAAATTGGCCAAAACAAAGGGGCTATGGGCCCCATGCAAGTCCGAAATCCAGCAGGGTAGTCAAATTGTAAAATTCCAAAATGATATCTTTTGACTCCATGTCTCACATCTAGGTCACACTGATGCAAGAGGTAGGCTCCCATGGCCTTGGGCAGCTCTGACCCTGGGGCTTTGCAGGGTATAGACCCCCTCCTGGCTGCTTTCATGGGCTGACATTGAGTGTCTGTGTCTTTTCCAGGCACATGGTGCAAGCTGTCAGTGGATCTACCATTTGGGGTCTGGAGGACAGTGGCCCTCTTCTCACAGCTCCACTAGCTGGTACCCCAGTAGGGACTCTGTGTGGGTGCTCTGACCCCACATTTCCCTTCTGCACTGCCCTAGCAGAGGTTCTCCATGAGCACCCAACCCCTGCAGCAAACTTCTGCCTGGTCATCCAGGTGTTTCCATACATCCTCTGAAATCTAGGCAGGGATTCCCAGACCTCAACTCTTGACTTCTGGTAACCCACAGGCCCAACACCATGTGGAAGCTGCCAAGGCTTGAGGCGTCCACTCTCTGAAGCAATAGCCCAAGCTGTATCTTGGCCCCTTTTAGTAACAGCTGGAGTAGCTGGAACACAGGGCACCAAGTCCTCAGACTGCACACAGCAGAGGGACCCTGGGGCCTATCCACAAAACCATTTTTTTCCTCCTAAATCTCCAGGCTGTGATTGGAGGGGCAGCTGCAAAGGTCTCTGACATACCCTAGAGACATTTTCCCCATTGTCTTGGTGATTAACATTCAGCTCCTCATTACTTGTGCAAATTTCTGCAGCCAGCTTGAATTTCTCATCAGAAATGGAATTTTCTTTTCTATCTCATTATCAGGCTGCAAATTTTCCAAACATTTTTACGCTCTGTTTCCCTTTTAAAACTGAATGCTTTTAACAGCACTCAAGTAACCTCTTGAATGCTTTGTCACTTAGAAATTTCTTCCACCAAATACCCGAAATCATCTTTCTCAAGTTCAAAGTTCCACAAATCTCTAGGGCAGTGGAAAAATGTCATCAGTCTTTGTGCCAAAGACTCACAACAAGAGTCACCTTTGCTCCAGTTTCCAACAAGTTCCTTATTTCCATCTGAGACCACTTCAACCTGGGCTTTATTGTCCATATCACTATCAGCATTTTGGGCAAAGCCATTCAACAAGTCTCTAGGAATTTCCAAACTTACCCACATTTCCACATTTCCTGTCTTCTGAGCCCTTCAAATTGTTCTAACCCCTTGCCTATTACCCAGTTCCAAAGTTGCTTCCACATTTTTGGGTATCTTTTCAGCAGCACCCCACTCTACTGGTACCAATTTATTGTATTAGCCAGTTTTCACGCTGCTGATAAAGACATACGTGAGACTTGGCAATTTACAAAACAAAGAGGTTTATTAGATACACTTCCACATGGTTGGGGAGACCTCCCAATTATGGCAGAAAGGCAAGAGGAGCAAGTCACATCTTATGTGGATGTCAGCAGGCACAGAGAGAGCTTGTCCAGAGAAACTCCCATTTTTAAAACCACCAGATCTCGTGAGACCCATTCACTATCAAGAGAACAGCACGGGAAAGACCCGCCCCCATGACTCAATCATCTCCACTGGGTCCCTCCCACAACCCATGGGAATTATGGAGCTACAATATGAGCTTTGGGTGGGGACACAGAGCCAAACCATATCAGCTAGTATTTTATTGAGGATTTTTGCATCTATGTTCATTAAGGATATTGGCCTGAAGTTTCCTTTTCTTGTGTTTCTGCCAAGCTTGGTATCAGGATGATGGTGGCCTCATAGAATGAATTAGGGAACAGTCCCTATTTCTCAATGTTTAGAAATTGTTTCAAGAAGATTGGTACCACCTTTTCTTTATATGTCTGGTAGAATTTGGCTGTGAATTCTCTTGTCCAGAACTTTTTCTGGTTGGTGGGTTTTTTTGTTCCTGATTCAATTTCAGAACTCCTTATTGGACTGTTCTTCCTGCTTCAATCTTGGGAGGTCATATGTTTCCAGGAATTTATCCATTTCTTCTAGGTTTTCTAGTTTGTGTGCATAGAGATGCTCATAGTAGTCTATGAGGGATATTTGTATTTCTGTGGAGTCAGTGATAATATCTCCTTTCTCATTTCTGATTGTTTTTATTTGGATCGTCTCTTTTTCTTTTTTTTATTATTATACTTTAAGTTCTAGGGTACATGTGCACAATGTGCAGGTTTGTTACATATGTATACATGTGCCATGTTGGTGTGCTGCACCCATTAACTCATCATTTACATTAGGTATATCTCCTAATGCTATCTCTTACCCCCATTCCCCACAACAGGCCCCGGTATGTGATATTCCCCTTCCTGTGTCCAAGTGACCTTGTTGTTCAATTCCCACCTATGAGTGAGAACATGCCATGTTTGGTTTTCTGTTCTTGCGATAGTTTGCTGAGAATGATGGTTTCCAGCTGCATCCATGTCCCTACAAAGGACACGAAGTCATTCTTTTTTATGGCTGCATAGTATTCCATGGTGTATATGTGCCACATTTTCTTAACCCAGTCTGTCACTGATGGGTTGATTCCAAGTCTTTCCTATTGTGAATAGTACTGCAATAAACATATGTGTGCATATGTCTTTATAGCAGCATGATTTATAATCCTTTGGGTATATAACTAGTAATGGGATGGCTGGGTCAAACGGTATTTCTAGTTCTAGATCCTTGAGGAATCGCCACACACACCAAAACCCCATCTGTACATCACCATCATCAAAGACCAAAGGCAGATAAAACCACAAAGATGGGGAAAAAGCAGTGCAGAAAAGCTGAAAATTAAAAAAATCAGAGCACATCTGCCCCTCCAAAGGGACGCAGCTCATTGCCAGCAACGGAACAAAGATGGACGGAGAATGCAGAGAAGAAACTACCATCAGAGTGAACAGGCAACCTACAGAGTGGGAGAAAATTTTTGCAATCTACTCATCTGACAAAGGGCTAATATCCAGAACCTACAAATAAGTCAAACAAATTTACAAGAAAAAAATCAAACAACCCCATCAAAAAGTGGGTAAAGGATATGAACAGACACTTCTCAAAAGAAGACATTCATATAGCCAACAGACACATGAAAAAATGCTCATCATCACTTGCCATCAGAGAAATGCAAATCAAAACCACAATGAGATACCATCTCACATCAGTTAGAATGGCAATCATTAAAAAATCAGGAAACAACAGATGCCGGAGAGAATGTGGAGAAATAGGAACACTTTTACACTGTTGGTGGGACTGTAAACTAGTTTAACCATTGTGGAAAACAGTGTTCCTTTCTGTTTGTTAGTTTTCCTTCTAACAGTCAGGACCCTCACCTGCAGGTCTGTTGGAGTTTGCTTGAGGTCCACTTCAGACCCTGTTTGCCTGAGTATCAGCAGCGGAGGGTGCAGAAAATAGAATATTGCTGAACAGCAAGTGTTGCTGTCTGATTATTGCTCTGGAAGCTTTGTCTTAGAAGTGTACCCAGCCGTATGAGGTGTGAGGTGTCGGTCTGCACCTAGTGGGAGATGTCTCCCAGTTAGGCTACTCATGGGTCAGGGACCCACTTGAGCAAGCAGCCTGTCCATTCTCAGATCTCAGCCTCCATGCTGGGAGAACCACTGCGCTCTTCAAAGCTGTCAGACATGGACATTTACCCTCTTTTTCTTTATTAGTCTAGCTAGTGGTCTTTTAATTTAGTTAGTCTTTCAAAGAATCAACTTTTGGTTTTTTTGATCTTTTGTATGGTTTTTCATGTCTCAATTTTATTCAGTTCAGTTCTGATTTTTGTTGTTATTTTTTTTCCTTACGCTAGCTTTGGGATTGGTTTATTCTTGCTTCTCTAGTTTCCCTAGATGTGATGTTAGGTTATTAATTTGATATCTTTCTCACTTTTTGATGTAGGTGTTTAGCACTATAAACTTTCCTAACACTGCTTCAGCTGTGTTCCAGAGATTCTGGTGTGTTGTATCTTTATTTTCATTAGTTTCAAATAAGTTCTTGATTTCTGCCTTAATTTCACTGTTTATCTAAAAGTCATCCAGGAGTAGATTGTTTGATTTCCATGTAATTGTATTGTTTTAGAGATCTTCTTAGTATTTATTTCTGTTTTTATTGTGCTGTGGTCTGGAAGTGTGGTTGGTATGACTTTGGTTTTTAATCATTTGTTGAGAATCACTTTATTATCCAACATATGGTTGATTTTAGAATATGTGCTATGTGCAGATAATATGTGCTGTGTGTATATTGTGTTGCTGGGTGAAGGGTTCTGTAGGTGTCTGTCAGGTCCACTTGGTAAAGTATCAAGTTTATCTCCTGAATATCTTTGATAATCCTCTGCCTCAATGCTCTAATACTGTCAGTGGGGTGTTCAAGTATCCCATGATTATTGTGCACTGGCTAAGTCTCTTCATAGGTCTCTAAGAATGTTTTATGAATCTGGGTGTTTCCAGTTTTGGGTTCATATTTATTATATTTAGGATAGTTATGTCCTTCAATTATTGTTGAATTGAACACTTTATCATTATGTAAGGTCCTTCTTTGTTCTTTTTGATTGTTATTGGTTTAGTCTGTTTTGTCTGAAACAAGAATAGCAACCCTTGATCTTTTTTGTTTTCCATTTGCTTAATAGATTTTCCCTATCACTTTACCTTGAGCCTATGGGTTCATTGCACATGAGATGGGTCTCCTGAAGACATCATTCAGTTCGTCTTGCTTTATCTGACTTGCTACTCTTTGCCTTTTAAGTGTGATGTTTGGACAATTTACATTCAAGGTCAATATTGATATGTGCAAATTGAATCCTGTCATCGTGTTGTTTGCTGGTTTTTATGTAGACCTGATCATGTAGTTGTTTTATAATGTCAATGGTTGATGGACTCAAGTGTGTTCTTGTGGTGGATGGTACTGTTCTGTCATTTCCATGTTTAGCACTCTCTTAAGAACCTCTTGTAAGGCAAGTTTGGCAGTAACAAAGTCTCTTAGCATTTGCTTGTCTGCAAATGCTTTTATTTCTCCTTCGCTTATGAAGCTTAATTTGGCTATCTACCACTAGTCTCCTAACAGTGCTCACAATCTACCCAACTGAAATGAAAATCAGAGAGCAAATATTTCATGGTTGTTATGATTCCTGGGGCACGACTTAACAATCTGTACTTATTTTGAAATACAGTTAATCATTTGGTTGCATCCCAAGTTTTGAGAAGCACTACATTCCAGAGAAAACTGTGAGTCTTGTTCCATTAAAGTCCAGTACAAACCGTGAGTCTTGTTCTACTCCATGCGTGAGAAAACACTTTTTTGTAAATGATAAACATTTTAGGCTTTGTGGGCCATACAGTTGCTGTCGCAGCTACTCATGTCTGCCTTTGAATAGCAACTTAAAGAAGAAAAAAAAGAGGCTTGACCAAACTTTGCCTCCCATGGGCTGGATTTGACTTACAGTCTGTAATTTGCAGATTCATGCTCTACTCTGTGAGAGCCAAAGTTTCCATGGAGTATGAAGTATTGTGTTTATCACTGCCCTTGCTGAAAAAAGAGAATTCCTGAATACCCTCTGGCATTTGAAGGTTTAAACATATACTTCTTACAAACTTAAGTTAAAAGTTTTAAAAAGTATGGATAATTATACATATTAGTTACACCAGAAGTGAAATTTGACAAACGTCTCCAAAATGCAAAGCTCATATCCCAGAAAGATGTGCTATTGAGGTATAAGAGGGAATATTAGAACTTTTATTTGTATTTTTTATCACATTTGTTTTAAATTTTATTTACAAACACTTTATTATGTACTTAAATTATCAGTACTATAGTACATACAAATATTTACACACTAAGTAAATTGTTCAATTTATTGCAATGCAAGTTTGGCAAAGTAAGAACCTTTAAAACTCTACCCCTCCATAAAATCAATGAGAATACTGATAAACAATTGTTAAAAATCATCTTTTTAAGTGCTCTGGAAATGAACCAAAGGCTTGCAATACAAGGAAAGTTTATTCAAGGAAATTGGTTCAGTCTTAGTAAGAACATTCAGCTTTTTGACAATTTAACTTGCCCAATTCCTATTTCCTTTCTCTCAGCTCTATAAGAACCTTGCAAGTCAGCAGGTTTGGAAGGATGGTACCTGTGAAACACAGCAGTCTAGCAGCCACTGGAGGGAGTAGAATGAATTTGGAGCTCCCCCAAAAGCTTCATCCCCAGAGAATTGTTATTATATGACCTGTCTTGGAGCTACTGAAAAAAATCCCATCTCAAGGTTTGTCTTTTTATTTGAACTGACTTGGAGCACACTGAGTGAAAAAAATTTGTGTTCAGGACACTTGTTAAAAAAAAAAAATCAGAGGCAATTGCTAAACATCATAGCTACCTAGGGTCACCACACCAGTTGGGATAATCAAGAGGCCAAGAAATAAAAAGGAAATAAGGAAAATGAGACCTCCATAAGGAGTTGTGAAAAGCTCTGACTTGTTCCTGGGAATCTAGAGGTGCATGTGCAGGGCTGGAATATGCCAAGAAAAGACTTGAGAAGATTTTAATATCTTATCCATGGCTGACCTAAGGCTCTTTGCAAGCAAAAAAAAAAAAAAAAAAAAAAAGAGAGATAAAGCATAGCTGTAAACTGCTAGAGCATTGAAAGTATACCCCAATCTACACCACTAGGCCTCTCTGCAAAGGGTGAGAGACATTGGTTCAAGGCGTTTCAGGAAATTTCTCCGCAATCATAATCCAACTACTAAAATAACTGAGTGGTGACAAGACTTCAGTGGCTGCACATAACAAAGAACACAGACTATAGAATTCATCCAGGAAAGTCACTAAACAAAGAAACAGACACAGCAAAAGAAACAACAAACTCTGGGAAAGGGGCGGAGACCTAATTCCCAGAGTTGCCATGCTATTTAATTTAAAATATACAGGTTTCAATAAAAATTACAAGACACGAAGAGAATCAAGGGAAGATGGCCGAATAGGAACAGCTCCAGTCTCCAACTCCCAGTGCGAGTGACACAGAAGACCGGTGATTTCTGCATTTTCAACTGAGGTACTGGGGTCATCTCTCTAGGGAGTGCCGGACAATCGGTCCTGGTCAGCTGCTGCAGCCTGACCAGCGTGAGCTGAAGCAGGGCGAGGCATTGCCTCACCTGGAAGCGCAAGGGGGAAGGAAATCCGTTTTCCTAGCCAGGGGAACTGAGACACGCAACACCTGGAAAATTGGGTAACTCCCACCCCAATACTGCGCTTTAAGGAAACAGGCACACCAGGAGAATATATCCCACACCTGGCCGGGAGGGTCCCACGCCCACGGAGCCTCCCTCACTGCTAACACAGCAGTCTGCGGTGATCTATCCGCAAGGCAGCAGCAAGGCTGGGGGAGGGGCGCCCACCATTGCTGAGGCTTAAGTAGGTAAACAAAGCCGCTGGGAAGCTGGAACTGGGTGGAGCTCACAGCAGCTCAAGGAAACCTGGCTGTCTCTGTAGACTCCACCTCTGGGGACAGCCCACAGCTGAGGTCCAATAGGGGAAGCAGCGGGGGCCGGTGCAGAGGGGAACGACTCTGTCTGACAGCTTTGGGGAGAGCCGTGGATCTCCCAACGCGGAGGTTGAGATCCGAGAACGGACAGACTGCCTGCTCAGGTAGGTCCCTGACCCCTGAGTAGCCTAGCTGGGAGACATCCCCCACTAGGGGCAGTCTGACACCCCACACCTCACAGGGTGGAGTCATCCCTGAGAGGAAACTTCCAAAGAAAGAATCAGACAGGTACACTCACTGTTCAGCAATATTCTATCTTCGGCAACCTCTGCTGCTGATACCCAGGCAAACAGGGTCTGGAGTGGACCTCAAGCAATCTCCAACAGACCAACAGACAGTCCTTCTGACTGTCAGACGGAAAACTATCAAACAGGAAGGACACCTATACCAAAACCCCATCAGTACGTCACCGTCATCAAAGACCAGAGACAGATAAAACCACAAAGATGGGGAAGAAGCAGGGCAGAAAAGCTGGAAATTCAAAAAATAAGAGCGCATCTCCCCCTGCAAAGGAGCGCAGCCCATTGCCAGCAACGGATCAAAGCTGGTCAGAGAATGACTTTGACGAGATGAGAGAAGAAGGCTTCAGTCTATCAAACTTCTCAGAGCTAAAGGAGGAATTACGTACCCAGCGCAAAGAAACTAAAAATCTTGAAAAAAGAGTGGAAGAATTGACAGCTAGACTAATTAATGCAGAGAAGATCATAAACGAAATGACAGAGATGAAAACCATGACACGAGAAATACGTGACAAATGCACAAGCTTCAGTAACCGACTCGATCAACTGGAAGAAAGAGTATCAGCGATTGAGGATCAAATGAATGAAATGAAGCGAGAAGAGAAACCAAAAGAAAAAAGAAGAAAAAGAAATGAACAAAGCCTGCAAGAAGTATGGGATTATGTAAAAAGACCAAATCTACGTCTGATTGGGGTGCCTGAAAGTGAGGGGGAAAATGGAACCAAGTTGGAAAACACTCTTCAGGATATCATCCAGGAGAACTTCCCCAACCTAGTAGGGCAGGCCAACATTCAAATTCAGGAAATACAGAGAACACCACAAAGATACTCCTCCAGAAGAGCAACTCCAAGACACATAATTGCCAGATTCACCAAAGTTGAAATGAAGGAAAAAATCTTAAGGGCAGCCAGAGAGAAAGGTCGGGTTACCCACAAAGGAAGCCCATCAGACTAACAGCAGATCTCTCGGCAGAAACTCTACAAGCCAGAAGAGAGTGGGGGCCAATATTCAACGTTCTTAAAGAAAAGAATTTTCAACCCAGAATTTCATATCCAGCCAAACTAAGTTTCATCAGTGAAGGAGAAATAAAATCCTTTACAGATAAGCAAATGCTTAGAGATTTTGTCACCACCAGGCCTGCCTTACAAGAGACCCTGAAGGAAGCCCTAAACATGGAAAGGAACAACTGGTACCAGCCATTGCAAAAACATGCCAAAATGTAAAGACCATCGAGGCTAGGAAGAAACTGCATCAACTAATGAGCAAAATAACCAGTTAATATCATAATGACAGGATCACGTTCACACATAACAATATTAACCTTAAATGTCAATGGACTAAATACTCCAATTAAAAGACACAGACTGGCAAACTGGATAAAGAGTCAAGACCCATCAGTCTGCTGTATTCAGGAGACCCATCTCACATGCAGAGACATACATAGGCTCAAAATAAAGGGATGGAGGAAGATCTACCAAGCAAATGGAGAACAAAAAAAAGCAGGGGTTGCAATCCTAGTCTCTGATAAAACAGACTTTAAACCATCAAAGATCAAAAGAGACAAAGAAGGCCATTACATAATGGTAAAGGGATCAATTCAACAGGAAGAGCTAACTCTCCTAAATATATATGCACCCAATACAGGAGCACCCAGATTCATAAAGCAAGTCCTTAGAGACCTACAAAGAGACTTAGACTCCCATACAATAATAATGGGAGATTTCAACACTCCACTGTCAACATTAGACAGATCAATGAGACAGAAAGTTAACAAGGATATCCAGGAATTGAACTCATCTCTGCACCAAGCGGACCTAATAGACATCTATAGAACTCTCCACCCCAAATCAACAGAATATACATTCTTCTCAGCACCATATCGCACTTATTCCAAAATTGACCACATAATTGGAAGTAAAGCACTCCTCAGCAAATGTACAAGAACAGAAATTATAACAAACTGTCTCTCAGACCACAGTGCAATCAAACTAGAACTCAGGACTAAGAAACTCAATCAAAACCGCTCAACTACATGGAAACTGAACAACCTGCTCCTGAATGACTACTGGGTACATAACGAAATGAAAGCAGAAATAAAGATGTTCTTTGAAACCAATGAGAACAAAGATACAACATACCAGAATCTCTGGGACACATTTAAAGCAGTGTGTAGAGGGAAATTATAGCACTAAATGCCCACAAGAGAAAGCAGGAAAGATCTAAAATTGACATTTTAACATCACAATTAAAAGAACTAGAGAGGCAAGAGCAAACACATTCAAAAGCTAGCAGAAGGCAAGAAATAACTAAGATCAGAGCAGAACTGAAGGAGATAGAGACACAAAAAACCCTCCAAAAAATCAATGAATCCAGGAGTTGGTTTTTTGAAAAGATCAACAAAATTGACAGACCGCTAGCTAGACTAATAAAGAAGAAAAGAGAGAGGAATCAAATAGACGCAATAAAAAATGATAAAGGGGATATCACCACCGACCCCACAGAAATACAAACAACCATCAGAGAATACTATAAATGCCTCTACGCAAATCAACTAGAAAATCTAGAAGAAATGGATAATTTCCTGGACACTTACACTCTCCCAAGACTGAACCAGGAAGAAGTTGAATCCCTGAATAGACCAATAGCAGGCTCTGAAATTGAGGCAACAATTAATAGCCTACCCACCAAAAAAGTCCAGGACCAGATGGATTCACAGCTGAATTCTACCAGAGGTACAAGGAGGAGCTGGTACCATTCCTTCTGAAACTATTCCAATCAATAGAAAAAGAGGGAATCCTCCCTAACTCATTTTATGAGGCCAACATCATCCTGATACCAAAGCCTGGCAGAGACACAACAAAAAAAGAGAATTTTAGACCAATATCCCTGATGAACATCGATGCAAAAATTCTCAATAAAATACTGGCAAACCGGATTCAGCAGCACATCAAAAAGCTTATCCACCATGATCAAGTGGGCTTCATCCCTGGATGCAAGGCTGGTTCAACATTCACAAATCAATAAACGTAATCCAGCATATAAACAGAACCAAAGACAAGAACCACATGATTATCTCAATAGATGCAGAAAAGGCTTTTGACAAAATTCAACAGCCCTTTATGCTAAAAAACTCAATAAATTTGTATTGATGGAACGTACCTCAAAATAATAAGAGCTATTTATGACAAACCCACAGCTAATATCATACTGAATGGGCAAAAACTGGAAAAATTCCCTTTGAAAACTGGCACAAGACAGGGATGCCCTCTCTCACCACTCCTATTCAACATAGTGTTGGAAGTTCTGGCTAGGGCAATCAGGCAAGAGAAAGAAATCAAGGGTATCCAGTTAGGAAAAGAAGAAGTCAAATTGTCCCTGTTTGCAGATGACATGATTGTATATTTAGAAAACCCCATCATCTCAGCCCAAAATCTCCTTAAGCTGATAAGCAACTTCAGCAAAGTCTCAGGATACAAAATTAATGTGCAAAAATCACAAGCATTCTTATACACCAGTAACAGACAAGCAGAGAGCCAAATCAGGAATGAACTTCCATTCACAATTGCTTCAAAGAGAATAAAATACCTAGGAATCCAGCTTACAAGGGATGTAAAGGACCTCTTCAAGGAGAACTACAAACCACTGCTCAGTGAAATCAAAGAGGACACAAACAAATGGAAGAACATACCATGCTCATGGATAGGAAGAATCAATATCGTGAAAATGGCCATACTGCCCAAGGTTATTTATAGATTCAATGCCATCCCCATCAAGCTACCAATGACTTTCTTCACAGAATTGGAAAAAACTGCTTTAAAGTTCATATGGAACCAAAAAAGAGCCCGCATTGCCAAGACAATCCTAGTCAAAAGGACAAAGCTGGAGGCGTCACGCTACCTGACTTCAAACTATACTACAAGGCTACAGTAACCAAAACAGCATGGTACTGGTACCACAACAGAGAAATAGACCAATGGAACAGAACAGAGTCCTCAGAAATAATACCACACATCTACAGCCATCTGATCTTTGACAAACCTGAGAGAAACAAGAAATGGGGAAAGGATTCCCTATTTAATAAATGGTGCTGGGAAAATTGGCTAGCCATAAGTAGAAAGCTGAAACTGGATCCTTTCCTTACCCTTATAAGAAAATTAATTCAAGATGGATTAGAGACTTAAATGTTAGACCTAATACCATAAAAACCCTAGAAGAAAATCTAGGTAGTACCATTCAGGACATAGGCATGGGCAAGGACTTCATGTCTAAAACACCAAAAGCAACGGCAGCAAAAGCCAAAATTGACAAATGGGATCTAATTAAACTAAAGAGCTTTTGCACAGCAAAAGAAACTACCATCAGAGTGAACAGGCAACGTACAGAATGGGAGAAAATTTTTGCAACCTACTCATCTGACAAAGGGCTAATATCCAGAATCTACAAAGAACTCAAACAAATTACAAGAAAAAAACAAACAACCCCATCAAAAAGTGGGGAAAGGATATGAACAGACATTTCTCAAAAGAAGACATCCATACAGCCAACAGACACATGAAAAAATGCTCGTCATCACTCGCCATCAGAGAAATGCAAATCAAAACCACAATGAGATACCATCTCACACCAGTTAGAATGGCAATCATTAAGAAGTCAGGAAACAACAGGTGTTGGAGAGGATGTGGAGAAATAGGGACACTTTTACACTGTTGGTGGGATTGTAAACTAGTTCAACCATTATGGAAAACAGTATGGCAATTCCTCAAGGATCTAGAACTAGATGTACCATATGACCCAGCCATCCCACTACTGGGTATATACCCAAAGGATTATAAATTACTCTACTACAAAGACACATGCACACGTATGTTTATTGCGGCACTATTCACAATAGCAAAGACTTGGAATCAACCCAAATGTCCATCTGTGACAGACTGGATTAAGAAAATGTGGCACATATACACCATGGAATACTATGCAGCCATCAAAAAGGATGAGTTTGCGTCCTTTGTAGGGACATGGATGCAGCTGGAAACCATCATTCTTAGCAAACTATCACAAGAAGAGAAACCAAACACCGCATGTTCTCACTCATAGGTGGGAACTGAACAATGAGATCACTTGGACTCGGGAAGGGGAACATCACACACTGGGGCCTATCAGGGGGAGGGGGGAGGAGGGAGGGATTGCATTGGGGAGTTATACATGATATAAACATTATGCACATGTACCGTAGAACTTAAAGTATAATAAAAAGAAAATAAATAAATAAATAAATAAAAAAAAAATTACAAGACACATGAAAAATAGTAAAGTGTGTCCAATACACAGGAAAGAAAACAATCAATAGAAACTGGGGTTTAAAAAAACCCCACAGATACTAGACTTACAAGACATAGATTTTAAGTCAAATACCATTCAAAGAACAAAATACAATTAAATTAAAACGTAGTATCTGCCTCCCGAGGCGGGCAGATCAATTGAGTCCAGGAGTTCGAGACCAGTCTGTCAACGTAGCAAGATCCCATCTCTTCTAAAAATACAAAAGTTAGCTGGGCATGGTGGCGCACGCCTGTAATCCCAGCTATTAAGGAGCCTGAGGCACAAGAATCGCTTGAACCCGAGAGGCAGAGGTTGCAGTGAGCCAAGATTGCACCACTGCACTCCAAAGAGATTCTGTCTCAAAAAAAAAAAAAAGAGGAAAGAAAGAAAAAGAAAAAGAAACAAATTTTAGATGAATGAATGAAAATGGAAACAAAAACATGTAATAAAACCAGTAGAATGTAGCTAAGTCAGTGCTCAGAGGGAAATTTATAGCTATAATAACTGCCTACATTAAAAAATAAGGAAGACCTGAAAGCCATAACCTAAACTTTCACCTTAAAAAAAATAAAAAGAAGTAGAAACTAAACTCAAAGCAAGCAGCAGAAGAAAATGATAAAGACTGGAACTAAAATAAATGAAATAGAGAATAGGAAAACGATATAGAAAATCAATGAAATCAAAAGTTGAACTTTGAAAAAATCATAAATGTCGACAAATCTGTAATTAGGTTGAGCAGAAAAAGAAAGAAGAAAGACTCAAATTACCAAAATCAGTTATAAACGAAGGAACAATACTACTGACCTTACAGAAATAAAGAGCATTAGAAGGGAATATTATACACAATTATATGCCAACAATTTAGATACTATAGATGAAATGGAAAAATTCCTACAAAGAATGGAATTTACTAAATATGACTCAAGAAGAAATATAAAATCTGAATAGAGCTATTATAACAAGGAAAGAGATCAAATTAATAATTTTTAAGCTTGTCATAACAAAAGGCAAAAGCATAGATGGCTACATTAATCAATCTTACTGAACTTTTAAAGAAGAGTTAATAGCAAATCCCCATGAATGCTTCCAAGAAAATGATATTTTTAGCCCATTTTTGAAGTTAGTTTTACTTTGATCTCTAAATCAGATAATAACATTATAAGAAAACTACAAACTAATTTCCCTTAAGTATACAGATACAAAAATTCTCAATAAAATTCTAGCAATGTATAAATGCTAGCAATATATAACAATATATAAAATGATTAATTGCTATAACCAATTTGAATTATTCCAGAAATAAAAGATTGACTTAACATCCCAAATCAATTAACAAAATGCATCATATCAATATAGAATAAACCACATGATCATCTAAATAGACATGAAAAAGATTTTGACAAAATCCAGTATTTTTTCATGATGAAAATATTAAACCTAGAATTGGAAAAAAGCTTGCTCAACTTGGTAAAGAACATCTGTAAAAAACACAGGGTTGACATTATCTGAATTAGACAGCACAAAGAATACCACCAAATCATCTTGTATATGGAAAATCCTGAGGAATTCAGGGAAAAAAAATCAGAATTAATCAGTGTCTCAACACAGTTTTAGACTAAAAGATCAATCTGCAAAAATCAGTTGTGTTTCCATGCACCAGCAATGAACAAACTGAAAATAAAATTGAGAAAAAATTCCATTTATAATATCATCAAAAAGAATAAAATAGTTAAAAGAACAAAAGAAGTGCAAAACTTGTAGGGAAAACTATAAATAATGTTGAAAGAAATTAAAGAAGATAGAAATAAACAGAAAGCCATCTTATGATCATGAATTGGAATACAATAATATTAATATAGCCGTATTCTCTAAATTAATCTATAAATTCAATGCAACTGCCACTAAAATTCCTACTGCTTCATTTTTTTGCAGCAATTAACAAGCTTACCCTGAAATTTACTTGGACATGCAAGGGACCCAGAATAACTTAAATGATATTGAAATAAAGAACAAAGTTGGAGGACTTACACTTCTCAATTTCAAAACTTATCACAAATCTCTAGTAATCAAGACAGTGTGGTACTAGCATAAGTAGAGACAGATAGAACAACAGAATAGAACTGGAAGTTCAGAAGTAAACTCTTATATTTATGGTAAATTGATTTTTCACAAGGGTTTCAAGTCAATTAAATGTGGGAAAAGAAATCTTTTCAAGAATTGACACTGGGACTACTGGATATTTTCATGTAAAATAAAATGGAAATGAGCCCCTATCTCACATTCCATTCAGAAATTAATTCAAAATGGATCAGAGTCCACAATATAAGAACTAAAACTATAAAACTCTTAGAAGAAAACAATAATGGTAATTATTCATTGACCTTGAATTAGGTAATGGCTTCTTAAATATGAGACCAAAAGTACAAGTATGAAAAGAAAAAGAAATAGATAAATTGGACATCATTAAAATGTAAAAACTTGCATTTTCAAAAGACACCATTAATAAAGTGAAAAGATAGCCCATGGAATGGGAGAAAATATTTGCAAATCATGTATCTCCTAAGAACTTCTGTTCAAGATGTACAAAGCACTCTTATAACTCAACAATAAAAATAAAAAGTACTCCAATTTTTAAAAATGGGTAAATGATTAGAATAGACATTTTTCCAAAGAAAATACATTAATGGTCAATGGTCAATGATCATCTGAATAGACATGAAAAAGACTGTGACAAAATCCAGTATTTCTTCATGAATAAGCACATACAAAGATGGTTAACATTTCTAGTCAACAGAGAAATATAAGTCAAAACCACAATGTGAAACACTTCACACTCACTATAGTGGATAACAAAAATAAAAAGGACAAATCATAACAAGTGTTGCCAAAAATGTGAAGAAACTGAAGTCTTAATACATTGTTAAGAACATGAAATACTGAAGCCTCTTTGGAATCTTTAACAGTTCCTCAAAAAGTTAAACAAAGATTTAACATATGATCCAGTCATCCCCCTGCATAAGTATATTCCAAGAGAAATGAAAATATATGTACACATAAATATTTGTACTGGGATGTTCATAGTATTCCTAATAGCAAAACACTGGAAACAACCCAAATGTCCATCCACTGTTGTATAGGTAAAATGTGTTATATCTGTACAATGGAATGTTATTTGGTAATAAAAATGAATGAATTACTAATACATGCATAACATAGATGAACATTGAAAACACTATGTTAAGGGAAAGAAGCCAGTCAAAAGAGCATATATCCTATGATTCCATTTCTATGACATATTCAGGATAGGAAAATCCATATAGTCAGAAAGTAGTTTAGTGATTTCCAGCAGCTGCACGGAGGGTGAGTGGGGAATGACTGCTAATAGTCACAGAGTTTCTGTGTAGGGTGATGAAAATGTACTAAAACTAGATAATGGTGATTATTGTGTAACTGTGAATATAGTAAAAAACATGAATTGTATTCTTTAAAAGGGTGAATTTCATGGTATGTAGGTTTTATCTAAATAAAACTATCATAAAAATTATTGATTGCATGCTCTCATTTTATTTTTGAAGAGACATGGGTCTCACTATGTGGCCAGGCTAGAGTACAGTGGCTATTCACAGGCATGATCATAGGACACTGTACAAGCCTCAAATTCCTGACTCAAACAATTCTCCTGCCTCAGCTTCCCAAGTTGTTGGGACTTTAAGGACATGCTCAGTTCATCATGTTTTAAGATTGATAGCATATAAGCTCAAAATAGCTTGAAGTGAGTTCTGGTTCCTAAAAGGCTGATTAAGCTCCTATTAGACTGACATTCTTAAATACATCAACTCTAGACAATTATAAAAACGAACAACTTCAAAAAATGTGAACAAAATAAGACAGATGGTGGAGTGGACCATAAACTTGGAAAACGTGTCTTACGTGCATTGAATTTTCTGTTTTAGGAATTTTAGCCTGAGGAAAAGCTGAAGTTGAGTAAAGGAAACTCACACTTTCTCTGCTCTGAAGATCCAGAGGATTAAGTTCAGGAAAACCATAGCTGTTGAAGAGTAAGGGGGAAGTATTAGAAATGAGAGATACTGCAAGGTAGAGAGGCACAAGTTCTGTGATAGACTCAGCTTAAATTTCCAGCTGATTCGTGAACCACATGTGCCTGAGACAAACACAAAGCAGCACATATAAGGGTTAAAACAAATAAACAAACACACAAAATTAAAAAGAAAAAGAGCTTTTAACTTGCATTTGAGCTGCTGACCAAGAAACAGCATTTGTAATTTCAGTACAATCAACTTAATTGCCTGTTAAAATGAAAATATCAGTACTTGGTTAAGGCTTCAGGTTGGTTGACTGGAAGCAGCTATTATGTGCCGCTCTGACAGAGAAAAGAAAAAGAGATGTGTAAATACTTGATCTTCAACTGAAATATCCAGATGGACATCTTCGGATTAATCAAGGAATCAGCTCTATTGGTGGAGAATGGAGAGGAGCGAGACTGGACAACTGCCCCATGGGGAGTGGCACAGAACCAGGAGAGCAGAGAATCGGTAAGTGAGTGAGCGTTCCTGGCGACTCCTATTTCTGACACAGACCTTTGCAGCCCTGGGCTCAGGAGATCCCCTCAAGAACTCACCCCACCAGGGCCTTCAGACTGATATGAAGACCTATGTGGTGCTCACGCAGGATTTTTTGCTTCCTAATTCAGCTAAATTCGGGTTCTTGTCTCACAGCCACATGGAAGAGTGAGGACAGCGGAATTTATTAAGCAAAAGGAAAGCTCTCAACAAAGAGAAGGGTCCTGCACCCAGGTTTCCATCTCACAGAATTGAATGCCAGGCCACCACACGGGAGTTGAGGTCAGGCTCCTCCCTGGCAAAAGGCGTGAATTCCTGGTGTCTCCACCCCATTCCCCCAGCAGTGTACCAGGGTCATGCCCAGACAAGCCGGCTGGCATATTCCCCATCTGCACAAAGCATCTGGTGTAAAGACTTGTAGGGTGGGTTGGAGATTCTACAGGGACCTTTCCCTATTTGCCTAGGCATTTGGCTGTCTCCTGCCTGTATCACTACCTGGGCAAAGCTGCCACTAAGGCACATGTGGAGTCCCAGAGCACTGGATCCCTGGGCATCCCAGCCTTAGCAGCTCCAGCTGCAGCAATGGAGTAAGTCGGGCTCCCTTGCATGTCCCCAGGAAAAGGGCGAATCCAGGGGGCTGAGCAGTGATGGACTGCAGGCCTTGCCTCCACTGAACCTCACAAAGTGGCCTAGGATGACAGGCACCCCCAGCTGGGACTCTCAGGTCTATAGCAGCTCTGCACTTCACTTGGACAGAGTGCCCAGCAGGGGAAGCAGGCTGCCATCTTTGCTATCTGGCAGCCCTTGCCACTGTTGCCTTCAGGCTTTGGAAAGTGCCTGGAGACCTGGGACTGGAGCAGACCTCCAGCACAGCATAGCCACCTCACAGAAAAGCAGCCAGACTGTTTTTTACGTGGGTCCTCAATCTCTCTTCTCCTCAATGGGCAGGACGTCCCAGCCTGAAACTCCAACCATCCTCCACTGGTAGCTGCTCCACATTTCCATGGGTCAGAGCTCCCACAGGGAGGAGCAGGTCACCATTTTTGCTACTTCACAGCCCTAGCTGCTGTTGCCTTCAGGCTCTGGAGACTGTGCAGTGATTAGGGGATGGTGCAGGGCCCCCTTACAGTGCAGCAGCTCCACAGAAAAGCAGCCAGACTACTTTTTATGCAGGTCCTCAATTCTGCTTCTCACAGGCAGGACCTCCCAAGCTGGGACCCCAGCCACTCCTTGTGGGGGCTCTTGGGTTGCAGCTCTGTACTTCCCTGGGACAGCACTCCCAGATGGAGGGGCAGGCCACCATATTTGCCGTCTGGCAGCCCTCAGGCTCTAGACGTTGTGTGGTGATTAGGGACTGGCATGGATCCCTGGCACAGTGCAGCTGCCCTGTGGAAAAGTGGCTGGGCTGTTCTCCACGTAGGTCCCCATCCCAACTTCTCCTTACTGGGTGGGGCCTCCTGATGGGGGACTCCAGCACAACAGCCCTGCCCCTGCCTGAACACTTCAGTCAGAGGCAGCTCTGCATTTCTCTGAGAAGGAAACCCTAAAGACAATCGCCATGGCAGCTGCAGCTGCAGTGGTACCACACTAACTCTCCTCATTCTGGGGAAGGAACTAAGGACTTAGTCACTATGTTGGCATCTCCAGCACACAAAGCAACCACATGGAGGGGAGCCCAGGCTCTCTTCCCTGTGAGCCTTCACCCCCAACTCTTCACCAGTCAGGACCACCGGCTCAGGAGTGCAGATTAGCTGCCCCACCCACAGCTGAGCATACCCTCTAGTAGTGGCTCAGAGTTTACCTAGAGATGGGCTCCTAGAAGCAACTGACACTGCCACAGAAGTGGTTCTGCTCCTGTTGCCCTTGGTCTGGGGAAGAAACAAAGAACCTGAGGCCTTCATTCACACTTTCAGCATGCCATAGTCACCATACAGTGAGGGGACCAGTCTCTGCTCCATATGAGCCCTAGACCCCCAGCTCTTCAACATGTGGAATCCACAGCTCACACCAGCAGTGCAGCAGCCACACCCCTTGACTGAACATTTCCAGTAGCAGTGGCTCCACATTTCTCTGAGGTGGAGCTCCTAGAGGCAACTGAAAGCTCTTCTGTCACTGCTGCTGTCAGTGCAGTGGTATTTTTCATGCTGCTGTCAGATTGGGGAAGGAGCAAAGACCCTGAGTGCCTTGTCTCTACCTCCAGCAAGCTTCAGTTGTCCCACAAAGAAGAGGTCAGTCTGTCTCCCATGGGACCCACCTGAACCCTTCCAATCACCAGGCAGGGCCCCCACAGGTTGGACCCACAGTGAAGCCACTCCATCTCAGGTGATGGACAGCAGCTCCACATGTCTCTGGAGTGGAGTCCCAAGAGGCAAGTGAAAGACTGTCTGCAACAACCACTGCTAAGGAAAGCTTGAGCTCAGCTCAGAGCTGCAGTGTTCAGCCTGGGAATGCCAAGCCGTGATCTGCAGCTAGCACTCCAGTGGGAGAGGAGCCCACACTTTCAGAGCACCGAGAGGGAACACAGGTACAGTCATGAAGAAATACAGAGGAGCCATGTGGTTGAGCAAGAGCCTACCTGCTGGCCATTATGTTTAAGTGCCACCTACTGGATCATAGTGCAAAAATTACCCTGATGCTGTTCTCATGATAATGAGTGAGTTCTCATGAGATCTGATGGTTTTATAACCCTTTTGCTCATTCTTCTGCCTCCTACTGCCTTGTGAAAAACAGGTTTGCTTCCCCTTCTGCCATGATTGTAAGTTTCCTGAGGTTTCCCCGGCCCTGTGAAACTGAGTCAATTAAACCTCTTTCCTTTATAAATTACCCACTCTCAGATATGTCCTTATATATGGCAGCATGAGAACAGACTAATACACCAAGCAAGGGTTATTAACCAGACTGTAATGGCTGAAATGACAGAGATAGAATTCAGAATATGGAGGAACAAGATTATCAAGAATAAGGAGAACGTTGAAACCCAATCCAAGGAATGTAAGGATTACAATAAAACAATATGGGAGCTGATAGACAAAATAGCCATTATAAGAAAGAAGCAAACTGACCTGATGTAGCTGGAAAACACACTGCAAGAAATTCTTAATGCAATTGCAAGTATTAACAATAGAATAGACCAAGCCGAGGAACAGAATCTTAAGAGCTTGAAGACTGGATCTCTTAAATAACTCAGTCAGAAAAAATTAAGAAAAAAGAGTAAAAAGGAACGTACAACCTCCAAGAAATATGGGGCTATATAAAAAGACCAAATCTACAACTTATTGGCATCCTTGAAAGAGAAAGCAAGTAACTTGGAAAACACATTTCAGGGTATCATCCATGAAAACTTCCCCAACCTCATTAGAGAGGCCAGCATCAAATTTGGAAAATGCAGAGAATCCCTACAAGAGACATTATACAAGAAGTCTATCCCCAAGACACATAAACATCAAATTCCCAATCTTGAAATGAAAGAAAAAATGTTAACAGAAACTAGCGAGAAAGGGAGATCACCTATAAAGGGAACTGCATCAGGCTAACGGCAGACCGTTCAGTAAAAACCCTACAAGCTAGAAGAGATTTGGGGCCTATATTCAGCGTTTCTAACCAAGAAATTTGTATCTAGTCAAACTCAGATTCATAAGTGAAGAAGTAAGTTCCTTTTCAGACAAGCAAATGCTGAGGGAATTTGTTACCACAGGACATGCCTTTTAAGAGGTCCTGAAAGGAATGCTAAATATGGAAAGGAAAGACTTACATAAGTGTACTTAAAAAAACACTCATGTGCACAGACTCTTGATGCTATAAAGTAACCATGCAAAAAATTCTGCATAATAACCAGCTAAAAACACAATGACAGGATCAAATCTGCACATATTAATAACCTTGAATGGAAACAGTCTAAATGCCCCAATTAAAAGGCACAGAGTGGCATGCTAGATAAGAATCATAACCCAGTGATATGCTGTCTTCAAAAGCCCCATCTAATATGCAATGACATCCATGGAGAAAAACTTACCAAGCAAATGGAATCAGACAATATCAAGGGTTGCAATCCTAATTTCAGACAAAACAGACTTTAAACCAACAAAGATACAAAAAGACAAAGAAGGGCATTACATAACAGTAAAGGGTTCAGTTCAACAAGAAGACCTAACTATCCTAAACATATACCCAGCCAACGCAGGAGTACCAAGGTTCATAAAGCAAGTTCTTAGAAACCTATGAAGAGAGTTAGAATCTGACACAATATTAGTGGGAGACTTCAGTACCCCACTGACAGTATTAGACAGATCACCAAGGCAAAATACTCTAAAGATACTTAGGACCTGAACTTGACACTTGACCAAATGAACCTAGTAGATATCTACAGAATTCTTTACTCAATAACCACATAATATATATTCCTCTCATTGCCACATGGCTCATACTCTAAAATCAACCACACAATTAGACAATCTCAACAAAATCAAAAAAATCTAAGCAAATTCAGTAAAACCTAAATCATACCAGTCACACTCTTGGAAAACTCAGTGCAATACAAATAGAAATCAAAACTAAGAAAATCACTAAAACTATACAATCTTATGGAAATTAAACAATCTGCTCCTGAATGACTTTTGAGTGAATAATGATTTTAAGGCAGAAATCAAGAAATTCATTGATACTAATGAAAACACAGTGTACCAAAATCTCTGGGACACAGCTAAGGCAGTGTTAAGAGGGAAGTTTATAGCACAAAATGCCCATATTACAATTAGAGGAACTAGAGAAGCAAGAGAAAACCAACCCAAAGCTAGCAGAAAAGAAATAACCAAAATAAGGGGTCAAATTGAGATGCAAAAAAACATACAAATGATCAAATAATCCAGGAGCTTATTTGTTGAAAAAAATTAATAAGATAGATAGACTGCTAGCTAGACTAATAAAGGAAAAAAAAGAGGAGATCAACATCACACTGAAAGGACAAAAGCTAGAAGCATTCTGTATTAGTTTGTTCTCACACTGCTAATAAAGACATATCGAAGACTGGGTAATTTATAAAGGAAAGAGGTTTAATTGACTCACAGTTCAGCATGGCTGGGGAAGCCTTAGGAAATTTACAATCATGGCAGAAAGTGGAGCAAACAAGTCCTTCTTCATATGGCAGCAGCAAGAAGTGTAGAGCGAATGTGGAGGAAAAGTCCCTTATAAAACCATCGGACCTCATAAGAACTCACTATCATGAGAACAGCATGGAGGTAACTGCCCCCATGATTCAATTACCACCCACCAGGTCCTTCCCATGACATGCGGGGATTATGTGAACTATAATTGAAAATAATATTGACAGAGGACACAGCCAAATCATATCACATTCCCCTTGAAAACCAGGAATGCCCACTGTCACCACTCCTATTCAACATAATACTAGAAGTCTTGGCAAGAGCAATCAGGCAGGAGAAAGAAATAAAAGGCATCCAAGTAGGAAGAGGGGAAGACAAACTATCCATTTGCAGATGCCATGACTAGATATCTAGAAAGCCCTATAGTCTCTGCCCAAAAGCTCCTTAATCTGATAAACAACTTCAGCAGCGTTTGAGGATACAGAATTAATCAACATAAAAAAGTAACATTCCTATACACCAACAAAACCCAAGCTAAGAATTAAATCAGGAATGCAATTCTATTGACAACTGCCACAAAAACAATAAAACACCTGGGAATGCAGCTAACCAGGAAGGTGAATGATCTCTACCATGAGAATTACAAAACACTGCTCAAAAAAATCAGATATAACACAAATGGCAAAACCTTCCATGCTCATGAATTGGAAGAATCAATACTGTTAAAATGGCCATATTACTCAAAGCAATTTATAGATTCAATGCTATTCCTATCAAACTACCAACTTCATTTTTCACAGAATTAGAAAAAAAAACTATTCTAAAATGTATATGGAACCAAAAAGAGAACCTAAATAGTCAAAGCAATCCTAAGCCAAAAGAAGAAAGTCAGAGGCATCACATTACCCAACTTTATACTACAAGGCTATGGTAACCCAAACAGCATGGTACTGGTACAAAAGCAGACACATAGACCAATGGAATAGAACAGAGAACACAGAAATAATGCCACATATCTACAATCACCTGGTCTTCAACAAAGCTGACCAAAACAACCAATGGTGAAAAGACTTTCTGTTCAACTAATGATGCTGGGATGACTAGATACCCATAAACAGAAGATTCAGTCTGGAACTCTTTCTTATACTATACACAAAATCATTTCAAGATGGATTAAAGACTTAAATGTAAAACCTAAACCTGTAAAATCTCTGGAAAATAACTTAGGAAAAAACATTCTGGAACTGGGACCTGGCAAACATTTCATGATGAAGATGCCAAAAGTAATTGCAACAAAAACAAAAATTTACAAATGGGACCTAATTAAACTAAAGAACTTCTGCACAGCAAAAGGAACTATCAACAGAATAAAAAAAAAAAAAAAAAACCTATAGAGTGAGAGAAATTATGTACACTATATGCAAATACTTGCACTTTATGCAAATCAACAAAGGTTTAATATCTAGAACCTATAAGGAACTTAAGCAAATTTACAAGCAAAAAACTAACAACCCCATTAAAAAGTGGCAAAGGACATGAACAGACACTTTTCAAAAGAAAACATACATGTGGCCAAGCAGCATATGAAAAAATGCTCAACATCACTAATCATTAGAGAAATGAAAATCAAAAGCACAAGGAGATATCATCTCACACCTGCCAGAATGGCTATTACTAAAAAGCCAAAAAATAACTGATGCTGGAGAGGTTGTAGAGAAAAGGGAACACTGAAAGGAGTGTAAAAATTAGTTCAGTCATTATGTGTGAACTAATTCCTCATGAGAAATTAGTGTGTGGTGATTCCTCAAAGAACTTAAAACATAATTACATTTGACTCAGCAATCCCATTATTGGGTATATACTCAAAGGAATATAAATCCTTCTACCATAAAGACCTATACATGCATGTATTCACTGCAACACTATTAATAATAGCAAAGACATGGAATCAAGCCAAATACCCATTAACAGTAGACTGGATAAAGAAAATGTGCTAAATATACACCATGGAATACTAGGTAGCTATAAAAAAGAATGAAATTATGTCCTTTGCAGCAACATGAATGGAGCTGAAAGCCATTATCCTAAGCAAACTAATGCAGGAACAAAAAAAACAAATACTGCACATTCTCATTTATAAGTAGAAGCTAACCAATGAGAACACATGGACACAAAGCAAGGAACAAAATACACTAGAACTTACTTAAGAGTCAGGGATGGGAGGAGGGAGAAGATGAGAAAAAAAAATCTATTGAGTACTATACTTATCACCTGGGTGACAAAATAATCTCTACACCAAATCCCAATGACACACAATTTACCTATATAACAAACCTGTGCATGTACCCTTGAATGTAAAATAAAAGTTTAAAAAAAGAGACAAAATATCAGTACTCTTCAAAGGAACAAAAAAAGAGTACAGACAGTCCTTTTAACATGGCAATACCAATGTCTAGAATCCGTAAAGGCACAACATAAAAAGAAACAGGAATATGTGACCTATTGTCTAGACGAGATAACCACCATTGACCAACCTCAAAATGATTTAGGTATGGAATTGGCATATAGGGATTTTAAAGCAGTTACCATATCTCTTTTAAAGCTGTAAATACAAAGATAGGTGCAATGCATGAAGAGATAGGAAACTTCAGCAGAGAAATATATGAAACATCAAATAAAGAAAGTTACAGAACTTAAAATATCTGTCTTATAAATGTCTGACATGTAATATGCAGTGTATGCATTTAGCAGGAGAAAAAAGAAGACAGAAGAAATATCCAGTAAACTTGAAGATAGATCAAGAGGAATTATTCAGCCTAAGAATTAGGAAACATAAAGATCAAAAAATAAAGAAAGTTTTATTGGCCTGTTGAATAATATTAAATGATCTATTTTTATGTGTAATTGGAGTGTCAGAAGAAGAGAGAGAAGAGAGCAGAATTGATTTTGAAGAAATAATGGCTACTTTTTTCAAAACTTGGTAAAAGACATAAGTTTAAAGATTTAAGAAACTCAGCAATCTACAAACAGGAAAAATATGAAGAAAATCATATGTAGGTATAATAAAAAAAATACAAAACCAAAAGAAAAGAGAAAATGTTTCAAAGCAGGCAAAGAAAAATTAAATATTATATACATCAGAGTAAAGTGAATTATTTTACTGTTCACTATTAGAAACCTTGGAGCATGGAAGACAGCAGAGAAAGTGTTAAGCTGGTGAAAGCAAAAAAATCAAACAAAAGTGTCAACCAAGAGTTCTATATCCAGCACTAATATTCCTCCAGAATGTAGAGGAAAATACATTTTCAGGTGATAAAAACCTTTAAGATAATTAGCTGCCAGCAGACATAAATTAAAAGAATTGCCAAGGGAAGCTCTGAGGCTGAAGAGAAATAATATCCTTCTTTCTCATATCCTCAGAAGGAATTAAGAGCATTGAAAATGGCAAAAACATCTTAAATTACAATTTCAATTTCCTCTTTTCAAAAAAAACTTTGCATGAATATTTAAAGCAAAAATCATAACCTTGTCTCATATGGTTTATAATGTATGTATAAGCAAAGCATAAATGCATGACAGGAAAAATATGGGAGGTGGAGAACAATAGAAAGTCCTACAAATATGGTCCAGAACATGGAACTTACAGTTGCAAATTATCTGAATTTTATATGAAATGGCACAAGATTAACTCTACTGTGAAAAAGTAAAGACCTGTAGTTTAATCTATACTGCAACCACTAAAAAATTCAAAGAAGTATATCTAAAATGCCAATAGATAAAACGGCATTTGTAAATGTCATTTTAAAATCCAAAAGAGGACAAAAACATAGGGCCAGAGAATCAAAACATATAGAGGACAAACAAAAGACACATCATAAAATAGGAGAAGTAAACCCAATCCTATCGACAATTATATTCAATATAAATGACTAAACTCTCCAATTAAAAGTCAGAGATTATCAAAACATAAAAATCGAGACTCGCCTATTTGCTATCTTCAAGAAGCTCAATTTAAATGAATTGATACATTTAAATACATATTAAATGTAAAGACACATTTAATACACTGAATGTATTAGATTGAAAGCAAGTGATGGAAAAGATATGCCAAAGGAATAGGAAGCATAACAAGGCGAGAGTGGCTACATTAATATTAGATAAAATAACTTCAAGACAAAAAGTACTAGTTGAAATAAAGAGGGAGAATTCATAATGATAAAAAGTTTAAATCATTTGGGGGCCAAAACGACCATTAATATGTGTAATTCTAATTACAGAACATTCAAATACAGGAAGCAGAAATAAACATACCTAAATATTGTAGATTTCAACACTCCTCTCTTAGTAATTTATACAATACTTCAACAAAAAATTAAATAAATACAGAAATTATCTAACAACACTTTAAACATCAAGGTAATTGATATTTATAAACACTACATCCAAATGAGAATAAATGGTTTGTCAAACACAAATTAAACATTCAAGATGATAGACCATATATTGAGCCATGAATTGTGCCACAAAATGTATTTAAAAGGATTGAAATTGTACAAAGGGTGTTTTCTGATCACAACAGAATTCAATTAGAAAGATAAAAATAAGATATCTAGGGGAAAACTTCAAATATTTGCAATGTAGACAATAGACTTCTAAATAATTCATACATCAAAGAAGAAATAACAGAGGAAATAAGGTACCATGTCAAACTGAATAATTACAAAAATTCATAATATCAAAATATGTAAGATGTAGCTAAGGAAACACTTAAAGGCAAATGTATATCTTAAAAATACTTATGTTGGAAAGGAAGATGGTCTAAAACTAATGACCTAAAGCCTATCTAGAGGATGTGGAAAAATAGGAACACTTTTACACTGTTGGTGGGATTATAAACTGGTTCAACCATTGTGGAAAACAGTATGGCAATTCCTCAAGGATCTAGAACTAGAAATACCATATAACCCAGCCATCCCATTACTGGGTATACACACAAAGGATTATAAATCATGCTGCTATAAAGATACATGCACACGTATGTTTATTGTGGCACTATTCACAATAGCAAAGACTTGGAATCAACCCAAATGTCCATCAGTGACAGACTGGATTAAGAAAATGTGGCATATATACACCATGGAATACTATGCAGCCATAAAAAAGGATGAGTTCGTGTCCTTTGTAGGGACATGGATGCAGCTGGAAACCATCATTCTCAGCAAACTATCGCAAGAACAGAAAACCAAACACCACATGTTCTCACTCATAGGTGGGAATTGAACAATGAGATTACTTGGACTCTGGAAGGGGAACATCACACACCAGTGCCTATTATGGGGGGGGGGGGGGGGAAGGATGACACTGGGAGTTATATCTGATGTAAATGACGAGTTGATGGGTGCTGACGAGTTGATGGGTGCAGCACACCAACATGGCACAAGTATACATATGTAACAAACCTGCACGTTGTACACATGTACCCTAGAACTTAAAGTATAATAAAAAATAAAAGAAAAAAAAGAAGCTAGTAAGAGAAGAGAAAATTAAGTGGAAAATAAGTGAAAGGAAGGAAATAATCAGGATAACAGCAGAAATTAATGAAATAGAAAAAGAGACAAGAAATAGATAAATTAACAAAGCCAGAAGTGGGTTCTTTGAAAAAATCAACACAATAATAAGTCTCTAGCTAGCTTGATCAAGAAAAAGAGAAGGAACCAGTAAGAAGAATGAAAGTGTAGTTATCACAACAGGTCCTAGAGACATTGGATAATGAGACAATCTTTGAACAAATTTACCCAATAAGTTTGATAACTTAGATGAAATGGAGACATCCTGGGGAAGCAGGGAGCAGAGATAGCTTTCCAAAATTAACATATGAAGAAATTGAAAGTCTAAATATGCCTATGTCTAATAAATAAACCAATTATTAAAGCCTTTCTACAAAGAAAACTGCATGTCTTTATGGTTTCATTTGTGAATTATGTGAAATATATAAGAATAAAAAGTACAAAGCTTATCCAAAGTTTATAGACATTAGAGGAAGAGAGAACACTTAGTAATTCATTTTATGAGGCCAGTATAATACTAATACTAATAGCTGACAAAAATTATAAAAAAATTACCAATCAATATCCCTCATAGACATGCATGCAAAAATCTGTTATAAAATATTGAATAAAATTTCAGATTTATTCAAAATAGTCAAATATTGAAAACAACCATACGTATGTAAATAGAAGAATAAATCAACTGTAGTATATTTATACAATGGAATGTTACTCAGCAATACAAAGAACAAACTATTGAAACACACAACATGGCTGAATATCAAAAACTGTGCTGAGTAAGAGAAGTCTTACATAAGATAGTACACACTGTGTGGTTTCATTTATTTGGAGTTCTAAGACAAACAAAACTAATTTGTGGTGGAAAAATGTAAGACAACTTTTGACTTTGAGAGCATAAAGGGAGGAATTGACTAAAGATTTTATTAAAGAATTTTCTGATGGTAATATTCTATATCTTTGTAAGAACTTGAGTTATATAGAATCTGTCAAAATTCACCAAACATACACTTAGTATATGTGCATTTTATTCTATACAAATTTTACACTAAAAGGTGCAAAAAAGATTAAACTCTAATGCAATGGATGCTGAAATATTTAAGGAGAAATATGCTGACATATTTCTAAAAAGTAAGATGAATTAATTAATAGCCAGATGGATGGATATATGAGTATACATTATGATAAAACAAGACCAATATAATGTTAATTTCAGGCATACAACAAAGTCTACTCTGTCTATTATAAAAAAATCTCTGTCATACTTTATATTTGACAATTTTAATGATAAAATGATCAAAAATGGTTTGGAGTTCTATACCTTACACTATGGAAAATTTATCCTTTAGGGATTTGAAGGACCAGCAATCTATGGAATCTTAATATAATTATGAGACTATCTGAAAAAGAAACCATATTCAATGTAATACTGCTGTGAAATGAGAAACCAGCAATACTGCTATGAAATGAGAAACCAGTTCTGGAAGGAATTTTTCAAATCTTTCTTCTAATGGGTTAGGACTAAGAATCTTAGTTCTAAGCCTTCTCCATTTTTCTCACTTAACTCTTGCATCAAGCAGATTATTTGAGCCACAGATTCAGGATGTTCCTACTTCTATGTCAGCAACACACATTTCCTCTGAGCAAATGTTCATTTTTAAAGGTACACATACAAGCAAAACTCCCTGCCTAAAGTTTCCATCAGTTTTCATGTTCCATATGCTTCAAAGTCCCACAGTAAACTTGATATGCTACTAGTAGCTTTTCTTCTCTTTAAATTGGACTATATTACAAAAATTGACTGGATGAACAAATAAACCAACAAACAAAGGAAATGAACAAAGGAATGAATAAATATCATTTAGCCAAGGCTAACAATTGAGCCCTTTAAGCTGGATTCCAGTTTCAATGAGCATTTGGGTAGCTTGCCAGTATCTTTGTCTATTGTGTAGAACTGAGTCTAATCCTTATACCCTGGCTGTCCTCAGACCCACGGACTAAACAGAAATCTTTTTGTTCAAAGACAAGTAAACAGAAAATGTCAACATATAACTTGTAAAAAGGAAATCAGCAGGACAGAAGTATAAATTCTTCCCATGATTAGATTTAGATGATCATAGAAAAGAGAAAGTGTTTTAAAAAATGTTTGCTTTGTATTCTCACTATGAGCATATATTACTCAAAGTATGTTCATCTTTGTATTCTCTAGCACCAGGAACAAAATAAATGTAAATATTTTTGAGTGAGTGAATGAATTTCTATTATTTAAAAAGATGACTTTAAAAATGATAGAAGAATGAAGATAAATTAAATCACTGTTGAAATCTGGAAGTTGCTAATTGATACTGCAGAAAATAAAACAAGTAATTCAAAGGATATTCTTGAAAAATACTTGTAAAATGAAGAAAAAGAAAACAAATTTAAAGTTAGAGAGAGAATATAATGGATTAGAGTTTCTAAAGTTTATAAAAGATTTTAGAATTAAAATGGAAAGAGGTGTAAGAAGCAGAGTAATGAAAGGAGACACAAATATAATGGTAAGTTACTTACATCTGAAAGGTGAATCCTTAGCACTTACTACCATGTAAAATACTATAAATGTTTACCTATGTTATATAATGTCTTTTTTATCTACTAGAATTTATGCTCCAGGAAAACTGAATTTTTTGTCTTTTGGTTTGCTATTATTTACCCATTGCCTAAAATACTGTCTCATATACATAAATACACAATAAATGCCTATTGCAATAGGCATTATGCAAGAGGCATTATGCAATATACAGTAAATGCTTATTGAAGAAATGAACTAGTTTTTAACTGTTTTGTTTAAAAGAACATCTGAGCAAGTTAGCCTTGGCTAAATGAACCAGGAGTGGTGGTGGTGGTGTATGGATAGGTAGGAAGCCAAGTATATTTTGAACAAAACAATTAAAATCACATTGTCCCCAAATTCCTCTTCTGTAACAAATGCTTTTCTTTAAGGAATAAAGCAATTTAGCTCAAAAAACTGTTTATGACTCCAAAATCGCATTATTAAATAAGCTACCTTTTGTGCATAAACAGGAACAAAACCTCAAGTTTTCACAAAATTTAAGATATTACAGTTCATAAATTTACTTAAAAGATGCTTTGGGTAACTTAAAAGTTTTATCAAAATTGAAGCTCAGGAAAGAAAAATAAGGCAGTTTAAAAACTGGTAATTTAAAGGTCAACCAAAGTCATAGAATTACATGGATAAGAGGACAACCACTATGGAGGAAAAAAGTTAATGCAGGTTAGACTAAAGGGTGTATTGAAGTCGACTAAATGGAATATTAAATGTAAAAATGACATAGAATAAAGAATATGTAGGCATATATGCATATACAATACATATATATTATATATAGTATGTGTTTATAGATATAAATATGGATAAATGATAAGCAGTAGACAGGTGCTAGATAGTTGCTGTGTGTGCACACATGCACGTGTGAAGGTAGGTGTTATGTTTTACTTTCAGAATAATCAGTCAAAACTTCAGTGAGTGAAGAAGGAGAAGTGAAGGAGGAGAAGTGAGGGAAGACAATGGCAAGTGTCTTCTGAACAATGTTAGCTGTTCTCTTGCTTCCAGTGTGAAAGGTGGCAGGAAATCTGGAAACACTGTCAGGCCCCACTTCCTCCATCCTATTCCACATCCACTAATGCCTTTTGTGAATCTATAAAAGCAAGAGCCTTCTTCAATGCCACTAATGCCTCAGGGTCACATGAGGTATTTCTTCTTTTTGCTCAGACTCCTCAAAATGTGACTTAGTTGGATCTCTGTTATTAATGTGCCTTATAATTTAGCTTTAATTTCCTTGGTAAACAAAGCTCAAAATAAGGACCTATGTTCCTACTCCTCAGGGAGTAGGATTGAGGAATGGGGAAGAATAGAAGAGAGAAAAGATAATATAAGGGTGTGTTTTTTAGGACAGCATGGAGGACACATGTGGCTCAGTCCCACCCAGAACTGTCTAAGGAGAATAGAAAATGCTGTTACAGAGGGTAAATGGTGTTACAGAGGGTAAATGAGGAGAATTATTTCTATTTCAGCTTCTATCTAGCATGGATTGAGAGATGCTCCTAAGGGCATTAACCCCTTCAAATCTCCTATTTTCACAGGCTGGTTGCTCCTTCCACCTTCTGTAAAATGAGAGAAGCCAGGCAGAAAGTGAAAGACATGCAGACATTAGGTCATTGTTTGAGCAAGGCGGTATCAGCACAAAATGAGTAGAAGGCTCAAGGAACGGTCTGCTGCAATCATGGCTGAAATTAGAGGTGAGGCAAAGAGGACGCTACTCAGGAAATAAAGAGGAGTCTGATATTCCTTTCACAGATCTTCCAAGACTATATGCTTTACAGCCCATGGTTAATTCCTTTTGACCCCCCTGCCTAGCCTAGTTAACCAGAATCTCCTTTGAAAATTGTGATCTGTGTTTCTGCTTACTTGAAGTGAGGATTTGGACAAAGAAAAAAATTGTTAATGACAGTAATTAAGAATATTATAAATACATGCATTTGTGTGTGTATTATATGCATCTTTCATACTCTAGAAGCACAGGGTACTAGTTCTTTTTAAAATACATAAGAATTCATATATTGAAGCCCAATATTTAAGCCAAAACTAAAACATCTTATTTTCAAAATAAAGCTATGGGGGAAAATCTTACAATGTAATAAAACTAGAAATTCTATATGTAGTTTAAATTCTCAATTTTCATTTTATACTATAACTCCAATTTTCTTGAGTTCATTGTTGATTAGCATATAACACTATACCAGCCATTTGACTCTTCGCCCTCAGCTCCTATTCCCACCCTTCTATGCTTTTCTGTGTACTAAAGACTAGAAGTCTATAAGCTGTTTCTCGACCTTCTTTACCAGCTATCTTGCTGATGAGTTCTACTAATAAAAGGTACTAGTGAGAGATCAAAAGACATCAGGAACAGTAAAGTTTTCTCCTTCTGGATCCAATAATATGGCAGTCATTGTCAATTACTGTTAGTAGCTGTACTAGCAGCAGGAGTGTGTTGATAGCAGACTCTAGCAGAGGGGGCACAGATAGCATATTTTTCTTGCTTTTGCCCTGGTCCAGGCAGTACACCTTTGGTAGATACAGAACCAACTGAAACACCATCTCCAACAAGTAGCAGAAGGGGCAGACTCATTGACTCCAGCTCGGGTGTCTTACCAGCTTCTGATCTCTTGGTATAATCCCTTTTGCATTTTTGTTCTTCCAACCCTCCTTTCTGCTATCAGCTGTGGTCTGCATGTTTGCGTCCCCTGCACCAAATTCACGTGTTGAAACCTAATCCCCCATAGTGTTAGAAGGTAGAACATTTTGGAAGTGATTAGATCATGAAGGCTCTGCTCTCATAAATGGGGTTAGTGCACTTAGAAAAAAGACCCCAGAGAGCTGCCTTGCCCCTTCCACCATTGTGAGTATGCAGTGAAGAGGCTCTGTCTGTGAACCAAGAGAGAGTCCTCACCAGACACTGAATCTGCTGGAAACTTGATGTTGAACTCCTCAGCCTCTAGAACTATAGGAAATAAGTTTTTGTTGTTTACAAGCCACCCAGTTTATAGTAATTTGTTATAGCAATCCAAATGAACCAAGACACCATCCCAGCCCTTCCAACACACACATAAAATTTGTACAAAATTATCTCTGTTGAAAATACCTATAGTGACTTTTTGTTTTCCCAGATGAACCCTAATACATATATCTTTGACTAATTCTCACTTTATTGTTGTTGTTGCCCCAGAATTCTGTACATAATACTTCAGAATATTTTATCATTTTGTTTAATGAGAGGAAAAAGCTGAAACTAGTATGACTTTTATTATATTGCCTGTATTCTTTTCCTTTTTTTTGTTGTTGTTGTTTTGTTTTGTTTTTTCAGTGCTGAAGTTTGAGACATTTCCTTCTCAATCCCCTTACTTTCAGGCTCTCTGCTCACAAGTGTCAGACCTGCATCTCAATCTGAGGGCTCACACTGCCTTCTGCAGTTCCCTCTTCACAGGCACACAGGCAAGGTCCTCAATAATTCTTTCACACTTATAATTCTGTTTTGGCATCTGCTTATAGAAAGGCCTGAACCAAGAAAGTAGGGAATGCGGTTTGGATAGATTAGTCTAGTTTCTGATTGGAAACTGAATTTAACAGAAAGATATCTGGAAGGAGAGAGATCATTTACGACTTTCCTTTTTTTTTTTTTTTTTTTGAGACGGAGTCTCCCTCTGTCACCCAGGCTGGAGAGCCGTGGCATGATCTCGGCTCACTGCAACCTCTACTTCCTGGTTTTAATCCGATTCTCCTGCCTCAGCCTGCCGAGTAGCTGGAATTGCAGGTGTGTGCCACCACACCTGGCTGATTTTTGTATTTTTAGTAGAGATGGGGTTTTACCATGTTAGCCAGGCTGGTCTTGAACTCCTGACCTCAGGTGAGCCACCCACCTCGGCCTCCCAAAGTGCTGGGATTACAGGCATGAGCCACCCTGACCAGCCTATGACCTTTCTTAAAAATGTGTTTTAAATAGCTGTCTATCAAATTTAGAAACTCTTAAGAAGGATCTTGTTTTTATAGATTCATAAGCAAGTTTGTTTTTAAAAAAATAAGGATATGAACAAATCTAGTATATGCTCAGAATAAAGTAATTCAGATAATAAAGAGATGAAGGCACATTAGAAGTAAGTGAAGGGAATGAAGAAGAAAACATTTAGAAAAACGTGAGTAATTAAAAGACTAATACACAAAATGGAGACCTGGCTTTATGAGATAGAACTAGGATCAATAAATATAAGCTGTAGGAAGATAAATTTCAATGTACTGAAAGGTAATACTAAAATATATTTTAATAGTTAAAATATATTAATAATTAAATAATACATTTTACAATATATTTGCAGAGCAAATAGCCCTTTTGTGGGGTGTTTAAACAAGGACTTGACCACCTGGTAGGGATGTGGCAGAAGCACTAGGTGAATAGCTGGAATCTAATACTTTTAAGATCAGTCTAATGCTGAGGTAGTTGAATCTATAACCACTTTAGTAAAACAGAAGAATGCATTCAAACATCCCTCACTTTTGTAATTTCTTGTTTTCTAAGATTAGTTTTATATGCAAAGTGATGTCAACAGGGCATTCCTGCAAGACAGCACTCTTTATGAATATGCCTGTTTACTGTGTCTCAGTGAGGGCATACATTTAGATCTCAGTGGAGAAGAACATATGGAGCCCAAATATAGGAAGTAAATATATTGGTTTAGAAATAACTAATTAAAGCTAGCAACTGGACCAGAATTATTTTCCACCTTTACATTAAGACATTTCAAATTAGTTACTAATTGATATAAAGTAGAAAATTTAAAAATTGTCTTATTTCTTTAGGAGTTGCTTTTGATATCGTTGATGTAAAAATGATGCCTAGACAAAAATGGCACAGAACATATTGCATATCCCAGCTAAATTTTATTAATGCATCTTTAAAGTCCAATTCACATGTCCTTGTTTTCTGATAAATTTCTCAAACTCACAAGAAGCTAAAAGTAAATAGCTATTAATCCAAACTTGGGTTCCTCAAAAGAAGACCAAAACTTAGCCTAATTAGTCAATGAATTGATATTTATTAAAAGCCCACAGTGTGGTGAGATTGTGGACAAATGGTTGATAGTGTACCTCAGGCACTGACACTGCCTTCTGCAGTTACCCAATCTAGAAAAGTCAGTTCTGTTTAACTCCCTCTTACCTTTTCACCCTAATTAATCTGACTCTACTACATCAATTCTGCTTCCTGAATACCTTCCCAAACCTCATCTGCTCTCCAGTCCCGCACTCCCAATTCAGGCTTTATTACTTATTCCCGCTGGATTGTTAAAATAAAATATCCTTCTATCTGGGTGTCCTGTCCCTCAACTATTACCTCACCAATCAACTGTCCACATTATTACCGGACTTATCTAATTATTTCACTCGACATTTGAGAGCCTTCAGTGACTTCTCAGTGCCTCCCAGTCAAAGCGAACTTAGGGTTTGGACTGTATTATTTTTCAATCTCTTCACCTCTGGCATGTTATGGATTTCAGCCTCTCAGTAAATGTTGACTAAATGATGGACAATTCCTTGACAACATTATCCTTAGATAAACATGTGACTATAACCATGTGGTAATTTTCCTAAGTTACTGAACTGATTTTGGTATCTGTTTGTTATCTATTTATATATATCTATACAAATGTATAATTTTTTTCTTTGTGTATGCAGCATATACACGCTTCATTAAGAAGGAAAGAATGTCCAACATCATTCTTTATGTCCAATATAAAAGTATATTGGACATAAATTGTTTTGAATAGTTGCTTTTGATTTAAAGATCCTCATATTTCTGACTTTAGAAACTTCGAATAAAACCAGGAAATAATGACAGTAAAAAAAACACCAATAATGCCATCATACAGAGATTATCATTGCTGATATTTCAAGTTCTTTCTTCTCATTCCTTTTATTAAACAACTAAATAGACTATTTAAAAATCGAAATTCTGTGGCATATTGAGCTTTGTCACTGCTTTAGCATCAGCATTATTTCATATCATTAAATGTTTTTTAGAAAATTTATTATCTTATTATTGCTCATCTTAGACATTAATTAATCCTTAGCTATATTCTTAATTATTTTACTAGCATAGACTCCTAGAAATGGGACTTCTGGGTTGGAAGAAAAGGAGAGTTTTAATGTTCTTTGTATGTAGTGATAAAGTTTTCAAGAAAGTTAACAATCATATGAGAAAATATTTATCTTCCCAATATCCTGTCACCACTGCATATTTTCTTTTTAAAAGGCGATTATGCCATTTAAAAAGTAGGTTTAATTTAAGGTAATTGAACATTTTTTTTCTTATGGATATTGGTCCTTTGTTTGTTTCCATTGTAAATTGTCTATTCATGTACTTGGCCCATTTTACCATAGGAATATGAAATAACACATATTTTGCCAGCAGGTTTCAACACACATGGGAATAAGATATATTCATGGAATGTGCCTTTGAACCTGCATTCAAAAGAACTCAGACAGAGGTTAGTGGTGAATAAAGCAATTGCTTTCACTTAATGACATAGGTGGGGAAAGAGTTTGCAGAAAATGTTTTTCTTGAAAATAAAATATCTGTGGCTTGCAATGTGGGTGCACTTACAAATCAGCTTCAAAAGTGCCTTCATAGAAGGAGCTGTTGGAAACGTAGTATAAATATCTGCCTTGTGTATCACAGCATTTTTTTTAGAAGGGCATATCTAATAGTTCTTTCAAGTCTAAATTTAGGAATTGATGATAAGTAAAATATCAGAGAGGCTAGAATCTTTAGAGTCATCCTTGACATGTCCTCTATTCAATTGCTAACCAATTCCCGTTCATTGTTCTTGGGTATCAATACAGTAGATCCTCCCAAATCTACCCACTTTGTTACTGCTTTAACTTGAGCCTTGTGACACCTCACCAGGACCTTTGCAGTAGCTTCCCAGTGTTTAAAATTGCTCTCAATTAGTATCCAGCCTTTTAGTTCTATCAGTTATAAAGTATCATTTTTTTCCTCTAAAAAAAAGTGGTAAAGTTCATCAGAGAAAATGTGGATAACAGAAAATACAAAAATAAAATCATAGTATCCAGATCATCAGTCCTCAAAAATAAAAACTAAAATTCCTGCATATATTCTTTCAGTCTTTCTACTTAAATAAAAATGGAATCATCCTGGACATGTGTATAATCTCTTTCATTCACAAAGCAATATATGCATTGCAAACACTTTGTTATGTTTTTGCACATTTCTCTGCAACAGAATTTTTAACTGGTTGCATAATGTGCCATTATATTAATATGCAGGTCACTTCCAATATTTTGGTATTACAGGCAATGCCAAAGGAAACATCTTGTAATTATCTTTTAATAGTTTAAAACATTACTTTATTGTTTTCTCCCATCCAATGCTGCTATGGAGAAATCTGATATCATCCTTACTTTTCTTCCCTGTGGGTGAACTGTTCTTGCCTTCTGAGAGGTAGTAGAATTTACCTTTTGCTTTTGTTATTCCTTATGTGTGGTTTTATTTCTCCTCTTTGGTGTTCTGTAAGTCCTCATGCCAAGGTCTTTCACTTTTTAAAAATCCTGGGACATTTTTGCTATTATTTCTTTAAATATTTCATCCTGTTTTTCTTTTTCTTCCTGAGATTCCGTATATCCAGCTAATGGCACTTCTGTCCTTTAAAATTATCACCTTCTTTGAGTTTTACCTCTTCATTCTTTCCTATTGCCTCCTGGGAGAGCTTCTCAATCTAATCTTTTGACTCACTAATTTTTTTTTCAGCTGTGTTCATCTAACTCTTTAACTCATTTTTATTATTCCTCGTCCTGTCTCTTAATTACATAAGTATTTTTATCCATTTATTTTATGTTATTCATCTATCTATACAAAAAATTTACTTACAAAGGGTGTATATTTTTTACTGTAGTATCTGTGTTCTGTTAAGTAGTTGACTGTCGTATTATATTCCTTATTTTGGCCACAAGTCCATGTTCTTTTCTGAGTGTCAGCTGCACTGTCTGATAGACTGCACAGTGTGAGAGCCAAAGTACCAAAGTCTTAGTTCAGTCAAACCAGGCAAGTTTAAGAAGCAAAAGAATGAGCCCACAGCAGAGAGCTAAGCACAGCATTGACCACTCCCTTTTGCTGCAACAGCACCAGGCAACTCCTCTGGGAAAGGCTTAACCAAGCAACAATGGCAAGGCAGACACCCAACATTGTAGTCCACCAGCTGTGGAGTTCAGAGTAGTGGAGTGGATGAGGGAGTGCCTGAGAAAAGCTGACGGGTAGGAATCTGTTTACCCTAATTTTTTTTTTTTTTTTTACCTCTTGAAGGATTTTTTGCTATGCTACTTTGATCCTGCACCCCCAGAACCAGATGCCCAGGCCAGCAGCAAAATGGAGGCATTAAAGATCCCCAGACAATGGGAGGAAAGTAAGAACAAAAATTAAACCTTTCATCTCCAGTTAATGTTGACAGCCATATCCAGTTACCCCGTGTCTCCCATTATAGCAGTTCATCTCTTGTTGCATCCAGTCATTGGCACACAACCAAAAGTCAGAAGTCTTTTGTGTTCTACCAATGGTTTCCCAATGTTTTGTGGTGCTATTTGTTCCTATTCCCATTTTGCATTAATGTCTCTAGGATGGATTTGGAGCAGGAATATCCAATAACCCTTCTAGTTTCCCATCTTGGTAGGAACAAGAAGTTCCTAACTAAAGCTTTGTTCACATATATGCCAGTTCCCTTAACATAAATCTCTAGAAACAGGAATGCTGTGGCATAGCATACTTAAAAATTTAAGGCTTTTTATATGTTTACCAAACTGCCCACAATTATAAATACGAAAAACATATTGTTTGGCAATTCACATCTAATCTTGCCTGAACAATCTGACGTCTTCATAAATTGGATGTTATGAGCCTGTGCATACCATACTCAACTACACAGGATAGGTTGTCACGTGATGATCCCACCTCTTTCCTACATCTGTCCTTGTTTCCTAAAACCTTCTCTGTGCTATCTTGAATTTCACTGTGTTTCCTCAAAACAACTATTTTGAATTCTCTATTTGAAGGGTCACTGTTTGGATGAACGGAGGCAAGATGGCACAGTTCCAGGTTCTTTTTTTTTTTTTTTTTTTTTGAGACGGAGTCTTGCTCTGTCGCCCAGGCTGGAGTGCAGTGGCTGGATCTCAGTTCACTGCAAGCTCCGTCTCCCGGGTTTACGCCATTCTCCTGCCTCAGCCTCCCGAGTAGCTGGGACTACAGGCACCCGCCACGTCGCCCGGCTAGTTTTTTGTATTTTTTAGTAGAGACGGGGTTTCACCGTGTTAGCCAGGATGGTCTCGATCTCCTGACCTCGTGATCCGCCCGTCTCGGCCTCCCAAAGTGCTGGGATTACAGGCTTGAGCCACCGCGCCCGGCCAGTTCCGGGTTCTTCACCGTCAACTTTCCCGCGCCCGGGAAAGACATGGGTCGACTGCGCAGGCGCAACCCGACCTCCGACGGAGAAGAACCGGAACCCGCCTAGCCGCGCCTACCGCCCCGCCCCTGACCCACCTATGTCCCGCCCACTGCCCTCCCACTCCCGGGCCCAGGACATAAAAGCCGCTCCCGGCGGGCCGAGGTGCGAACTTCCTTGGCCCCTCCTTGTAGGCGGGACCTAGGAACCTCGTCCGAGAACGCCTGTTGCGAACCTTCTTGGCCCCTGCTCCTGTGCGGACCTAGGAACCTCACCGGAGAACGCCGGAGCGACTTCGTCGGCCTCCACCGCCGGAGACCAGTGAACCTCGCTCCCTCCTTCACATTGGCTTGTAAATAAAGTTTTTTTTGCCTTGCCTACTTGCCTTTTCTCTGGCATTTGCTCTGGGGGTCGCATTAAAGCAAATCAGTCACATATCTCAGTATCTCTAGGATTGGTCCCTCGTGCCTTATTTAATTTGTTGAGGTCATGTTTTCCTGGATGGTCTTGATGCTTATGGATGTTCATAGGTATCTGGGCTTGAAGAGTTAGGTATTTCCTGTGGTCTTTGTAGTCTGTGCTTGTTTATACTAGTCCTTCTTGGGAAGGCTTTCCAGATATTCACAAGGGCTTGGGTACTATGATCTAAGTTTTTGGTTACTGCAGCCAAATCTGCATTAGGGGCCACCCCAAGCCCAGCAACGCTGTGGCTCTTGCAGACTCATAGAGATACCGCCATGGTGGTCTTGGATAAGATCTGGAAGAAATCTCTGAATTACAAGGCAGAGACTCTTGTTCTCTTTCCTTACTTCCTCCCAAACAAATAGTTTCTCTCTCTGTGCTGTGCTGTCTGGAGCTGGGGGAGGGATGACAAAAACACCCCTGTAGCCACCACCACTGGGACTGCTCCAGGTCAGATCTGAAGCCAGCACATCACTGGGTCTCATCCAAGGCCCACAGTGACCACTGCGTGGCTACTGCCTATGTTCACTCAAGGCCCTAGGCACTACAATCAGCAAGTGGAGAAGCCAGCCAGACTTGTGTCCATCCCTTCAGGGTGGGGAGCCCCAAGTGGGTCCCGAGATGCTGTCTTGAGAGCTAAGACCTGCAGTTGAAAACGTTAGGAATCTACCTGGTGCTCTATTCTGCAGTGGCTGAACTGGCACCCAAACCACAAGATAAAGTCTTTCCCACATTTCCCTTTCTTTTCCACAGGCAGAGGAGTCTTTCCCTGTGGCCATTCCCTCTCTGTCTCCCCGGGTCCAGCCTCAAGCAAGTACTGCCTGGGTATCATTGATGTTCACTAAAGGCCTAAGGACTCTTCAGTCAGTTTGTGGTGAATGCTGCCAGGCCTGTGTATCTCCCTTCAGGGCAGTGGGCTCCCCTCTGGCCCCAGGCAGGCCCAGAAATATCATCCAGGAGTCAACACCTAGAATTGGGAATCCCAAGAGCCCGCTTAGCGCTCTACCCCATGTGGCTGAGCTGTCATCTAAGCTGCAAGAAAAAGCCTCCTTTGCCTTTCGCTCTCCTATTCTCAAGTCTCGCCTCATAGCCACCACAGCTAGGAATGCATCAGGTCACACCTGAAACCAACACAGCTCTGAGTTCCACCCAAGGCCCATGGCAAGTACTGCCTGGCTACTGCCGCTGACTATTCAGGCCCCAATGGCTCTTTAGCCAGCAGGTGATGAATTCTGTCAGGACTCAGTCCTTGCCTTCAAGGCAGCTAGTTCCTTTCTGGCCCAGGGTGTGTGTAGAAATGTCCTCTGGGAGCTAGGGCCTGGAATGGGGGCCTCAGGACTCTACCTGGTACCCTATCCTACTGTGGCTGAAATGATATTCAAGTTGCAAGACAAAAAGTTCTCTTTACTCTTCCCTTTCCTCAAGGAGAAGAAAGGAGAAGAAAGGAGCCAGAGCTGCAAGTTGAGCTGCCTGGGATTAGGGGAGGGGTGACACAAGCACTCCCTCGGTCACCCCAGCTAGTGTCTCACTAGGTTGGATGCCCCTCAAGCCTACTAGCTCAGACCCCAGCACAGCACTAGGACTTGCCTAGGAATTGCAGTCCTTGTGGCCTAGACTGTTTTTCAAGTTTATTTAGAACCCCAACACACTTTAGCCCAAGTTGGCAATATAAAGTCCCACAATCACTGTGCTTTCCCTCCTCCAAGTACACAGATTCTCTCTCCCACCATGTGGCTACTGCCAGGGGATGGGGAAGGGGTGGTGGCAGTAGTTCAAGACTGTTTTTCCTATCCTCTCCAGTACCTCTTTTAATAATATGATGTTAAAACCAGGTATTGTGATTGCTCACCTGATTTTTGGTTCTTGTTTTTGTGTGGATACTTGTTCAATGTAGTGTTCCTGTGAGGAGAATGATCAGTGGAGGCTTCTATTCAGCCATCTTGCTGGTTATTCTGTTCTTGTTTCTTGGAGTGATGTTATGTATATTTTTTGCAGGGTTACAACTCAACATCACATATTGTGTGAATCTTTCCCCAAATTCTCTAGAATTAGTCTCTAATTTTTTTGTTATCATTGTTATTTTGTAGCATTTTGCTCATGCATCTAGTATAGCATGGCATATTTTAATTATTTACTTTTGTACCTATATAAGCCCCTAAGCTATGAAGTTCTTTTAGATAGAGATTCTATCTTAATCGCCTTTTTATGGCCAGAAGGCTCTGACTGGGACTGGCACCATGTTAGGTGATCAATCAATGTTGGCAGAACCAACAAATGAATTTTCAAATACCCAACAGAACCTGAACTAAGTGTGCACAACATTTTTAAGTACTTTCATTCAATCTTCCAAACAATTTGTATTATTTCCTCTACTTTTTAGATGAGAAAACTAAAGCCTTAGAGAGGCCAAGTAGCTTGCCCGAGGTAGAGATGGGATTTGAATTCCTACCTAATTCAAGAGATGAGACTTCACTACTAGGATCTTGTGGTTCCTACTGGTTCTGTGTTTTGATGAATGTAGGTAGAGAAAAATCAGGAAAATTGTTCAATAAAGAGGCTTTTTATTTTTCTTTGTGAAGTTGCTATTTTGAACCTAATATAATTCAATATTTGAGAGGCATCAACTTCACTATCCAGTTATTTCAAAATAAACCTGAAAATAGAAGGATTGAATTATATCACCTGTGAGAAATAACCTAAATACTTTCTTTTTAATAATAACCTTGCTGAGATACTATTAAAAGGACATACCTAAAAACATTCTTCTGCCTGCAATGTGGCATAATCCATATCCTTGTTTAATAGTTTTATTTTAAAATGTTCCTAAGCTTGCATAATCTTTATTACTGTTTCCTGGTAAGGGGATGAGATAGGGAGGGTATGTAAGGGTGATGCTGAAAAGGACAAAAAAACAAAAACAAAAACAAAAAAACCCCAAAAAATACTATTTGAGGTAGCAGGCTAAACTGTGAATATATGCTTTTTAATTTCTGGTATTACCTTAAGAAATTTCAAGCATATAATTAATGATAAATATGATGAAATAGCTCATTAATTTTTACCATCTTCATGAAATACTCTACAGGTGCAGCCTGAGAACACATGTTGAATTACACAATCCTGACAACTCTAGTAGGTACCTATGGTTGAAGGATGACTCTGTGATACCAAATAGCCCGACAAGGTCAAGTTTTCAACCATCTTCATCACTTACTGCCTGGAAGTCAACTGGGCTGAGGAGGTGGAATGGATGACCCATGCCACCTGATTCACTCTGCCATGCTCTTGTTATTTCAGGCATGGAAACACAGTCCAAGGTAAATGTCACTGATATGTATTCCCCTAAAGCTGAATAAAAACAAAGGCAGAGCTTATTGATTTTTAAAAATTAATTTCTTTCTGCCAGACTTCCTTTAGGCCCATTGCCTACTTTCTTTGAAAAAGTAGCAAGTACCTGGGCAAGCAGAAATTTCCACTGCTGATTTAGAACATGGGAAAATTGCAAACAACCAAATTTTTCTTGTCATTGAATGCAAGAGGAAAGAGATCTTAAGACAAGCATATTGGTAACTCAGATTGCTAAGAGGAGCAACATATTCAGGAAAATGCCCTAGAGGTACGGGGGGCCATGACCACACTGATGTTACATCCCTTCTGAAGTTAAAGATTCTTGTTCTTGGAAGATGTTTTGTTTTGTCAGCAAATTTCCACATTCACTATGTTCGATTATTGGTCATTTTATTAAATATGTTTTTCATGGCATGATAGCAATGTATATGACAAGATTCCTAAATATGAGAGGTGAGAATCTCATTATTTTGGAAATCCTTTTCAAAGAGAAGGTATAATTTAAGATTACACCTTGAAGGAACATGCCCCAACATTCTCTCTTACCATGGAAAGACTTCTGTAAGAATAAAATACTTATGATTTTATGAAAATATATAGTCAGTAGTGTTTTGACTCAAAAAGAAAATGTTTTACAGATCCTGAATGTTCCAGACACCAACTTAAAAGGCAAGTGTGAAAGGCCCCTTCAGAAAGAAAATAGTTGCAACAGAGGAGTCATCATAATATTATCCTTCTTCAATTAACATTGTAAAATGAACCTTTTGAGCCTCTGTCTCTTGTTGATATGGAAAGGAATGTCTCCTTATTAGAAGCAATAAAAACAAAATACAACAGATACAGATCATCTCACTTCTGGAAATGGGAAGATGTGATTTAGGTCGGTTCATGAACAAATGACCCTGCAGATACAATTCTTCTAAATCCTGGGTCATGACCCTAAGAGTGGAAATAAAGTGAATTATATGCAACTTGATAGACGGAGCCTGATGTCTTCTGCCATGCATAGTAAAAGATTGAGTATTTTACTTTATTCAAGTCAGGGCATTTTATTTTTCTAAAAATTCTCTCTCTCTCTCTCTCTCTCTCTCCCCCCCCCCGCCCCCCTCACCACCACCTCACACACACACACAAAAAAGCACCACACACACACCTGTTTTCATTAACTGAGATATAAAATGCAAAATTCAGGCTCATCTCACAATACCCCAAAGGTGACCAAGGTCTGGTTGCTATACAGACATCCCTGTTGCTGTATGAATGTATGGTAGGCCACAATTGTTTTGTGCTAGAGAACAGATAAATGACATGGATTGAAATTACGGTAAATTTAAATTGATGGCCTAATTAGTATTATCTCTTCTTGTATTCATTGTAAGAAAAATTATCCAGGAGGAACTCATTTTGCATTAATGTTGATATAAAGTGTAATTCTCCAGGATTTTCGTTGTAATTTGGCATTAATTAATGCATCATTATTTTAAAGTGTTAATTAAATTGTTACAAAAAGGGACATCTGCAATGGCTCAGAAAGGAAATCACATGAACAATTAGTTTTGTATAGGTCTGTGGTGCAGTCTTGGAGATCATATGCGTAGCAGGAGCATGAAGGCTGAGGTAGATTGCAGACAGGAAAAACTCCTGCTCTGTCCTGTGTGGTATATTATTGACAGTATATGACCATTTCTCTTTCCTATTTCATTGTCTGCATGTGAAGAATGGGTAGTTTCTAGAGCACCGGATTTTTGTTCTGTGGTTAGGACAGGATGCACATCAGTAGGACTATGGTTCTTTACTTGATTTTTCTGGGAGCTTGGCAGACATCACTGACCATTTCCATGTCAGTAAAAAGAATCACTGAATCCTTTTTGTAATATGGTCTAAAGAACTCATAAATATACAGCTGTATATGGCTAGGTTAATATTTCTACTGGTAATAAACTCCATACAAAACTGTGACAAATCAAAAGGGAGATAATCTGTGGTAATTCCTTACGCAGTGGACCATCATTGTCAAGGCATCTGGAAGTTATTGAATGCTATCGTGGCTTAAGATATGTAATTCCAAGGAAATTCCATCATCATTTCATATATCAAGGAATCATGGCAATCAGATAGCAGTGCGGGTTGGCAATTCAATGGAACTTCGAAGTCAGAGGGAATATATAAATTAGGCTCTAGACACTCTGTCATCATGGTCCCACAGGACACAGATATTTGGGGAATCTTATTCTGTCAGCAACATTATCTTATATTTGGCCCTGTGGGGCTCTACTGAATGAGCATTCTTTATCAAGAGTTGTAAACCAAGATCCCCATAGGAAGAGTATAATGAGATACTATAGCACTATAGCACATACAACTGTGAAGTCTTTAAATTGGTTATATATTTTTTTTTCTGGATACCAACTAAATATGAAGGTTGCAACTTTTCCTTTAACAGCCACAATGGGAGCCTCTTATTTTTCAGGATCTGTGAAATTTTCCTCATAGATAACTGTTTTATGAACATACAAGGCAAGGCCCAAATTCTACAATCAAGTTGAAGTTAAATCTTTCCTCTTTACATTGAATGATAATTTGGACAGATAACATCAGAATCACTCCATAATGTTTTTGACAGTTCTCCTCAGATGAATGTAATCCACTTCCCTCTTTCATGAAGATGCAAACTCCCCACAGATCTAAGTCTTTCTTGGGTCTCTTGTCCAGCAAGTAGCCTGATACCAGGCTCACTCAATGAGTCGTTAATACATTGATTGATTCATGTAGCTCATGAGTAATTGCTTTCCTAAGAAGAGATGGCCACAAAACTTCTATAGGTTCAATAGAGTCTACTGAAGTACTAGAAGAGCCTATTCATCTTCTGGGGAAGTGTTGCACGATGCTTGGATCAAAAGGGTTTATTTCCGTGCCCTGAGATTTAAATTATTTCAAGGTGAGCCCTCAGCTCTCAGTGAAGATTCCTTCCAGTCTCTGGCTGTACATTCCTGATTTGACCAAAGTATCTCAGTTTCCTGATTATCATCATGTGATTTTCTGAAACTGTTCAATTAAGTTCCGACTTCCTACTTCCCAAAACGTTGATTTAAGGAAAAGATGAGAAACGTATATTACAAGAAACAAAGCATTTCAACTGAATATTACACATACCTGTGCCTAAAGGTCACGTTGCAGCCTTACTAAAACAAAGCCTTGTTGGCCATCACATTCTCCTCCTCCTTGTTCACCCTTCTTTCTCTTCCTAGATACCAACCTCTTTCGCTCTCCTTTCCACAGTGAACTTCTGCCCCAAAGTACTATAACTTCTTTTATAGTATGGTTTTGTTATCTCTTTGTTTTAGTTCTACTTTCATACCATACCCTGAGGCCTTACTGTCTAAACCAAAGTGGGTCTGTCAAGACAATTTTGCCAAACAAAGGGCTATTTAGTCTTTCTTAGGAAACAGAAGTTGCATTCAATTGTGGTTTTAAGTAACTTTGTTTTTTTCTGTTGAGTTTGTCATCTTATAGTTTCAATGGTTACCTCAGACTCTTTACAAATCTCTGGTTTCTTTGTTAACAGTGCTTCAGTCACTCACATCAGAAGCCAATTCCTTGCGGGCAAGTAACATGTGTCTACTTTCCTTTGTAGGTGTTTGTAAATGCCAAGTAGGCTCTTCTGCCCATTTTGGGTACTAGACAAAAGCTGCTGCGGAGCAAGAGCAGACAGAAATTCAAGGAGATGACAAGAAAAGCATTTCCAGGCCCCGGATTTGAATGTGGGAAAGGGAATGTGCAGAAGAGCTTACCACCTTCCCAGCAGCGAGGGTATGGCAGAAAGGACACGAAACTAGCTTTCATATTTAAGCATAAGATGCTCCACATTTCTCACTCTAAATTTAGTGCTGTGGCATTCAGTTTAAACTACCTTGTGTCCAATAATATACTTCCTGGCCTGCCCTGAGGTCTTCAGGAAGCATTTTATCTTTGATATAATTGCCGGGGTGAATCCCTAGTTATAACACACTCTACGGCATATAAAATAATTGTTGCAACTGAACCCATCACATAAATATTAGTGATTGAAGAGATTGGTTGGAATAAATCAATGTGGGTGACATATTTAATAAACTTTGTATAAACATTGTTTGCAACAGCTATAAATAAAATTGTCTTTAGGAATTTTACATATTGCACATCCCTCTATTCATGGGAGATGCAGAGGCATGATTTCTAGCTGCACCAAATGACAAGCAATGCCTTTTAAACCTGTCCAGATTAGAACAGGCAAGCCAAGTCAGGCAACGTGCCGCAGCAGGTCAGGGGAGTGCTGAGGCTTGCTCCACCCTCTGAGCTTTCCTCATGCACTTGCCACTGGGAACCAGGTTCAGGCTGAGAAGAGCTTCCAGCCAACACTCCCCTCCCTTCCCTTCCCCTCACTTCCCCTCCCCTCCCATCCCCCCTCCACTCCCCTCCCTCTCCTCTCTCCCCTCCTCCCTCCCTCTGTCTCTCCCTCCCTTCCTTCCTTCCTTCCTTCCTTCCTTCCTTCCTTCCTTCTTTCCTGTTTTTCAAAAGACAAATACACACCATAAATAAAGCATGATCAAGATGGCATTTTACATTCACACAGATTTTGGCATAAATAAATAAAAGGGATTTTGTTCAAATTCTGTCATTCTTACATGCCATCTTAAAATTCTTTCTCTACCAGTTCATCATATTCTACTATGCCGTGAGAGTCATACTGGCTCCCTCCAGTGGCTGACTCAGCTCTGATGAAAACACAGGGGCATTTCTGAAGGCCATACAGCCTAGTGGTTCCACATGGAATCGCTTATTTCCAAGATAATGAGTTCAGATCCCTTTGGGAATTCCCACTCTGAGCATGCATTACTATTCCTGAAAATGTTTGATATAGGTGTTAATTTTAATTACTCTACCCCATGGTCTCCCATCCAAAGGGCCTATTTCACCGTTCCCATTTTATGGATGAAAAACAACCCATTGGAAGGTTGTGGAACAACTGGGAATGCTGGGAGGTCATAGTAATGCCTCACATCTGAGCACCAGGCCAGAGTGCTTGCATGGCGGCTTTCTCTTGGCTTAGAACAGACCGTTTCTCATTCTCTGACTTATTATTGTTAGATTCCAAAGGATGACAAATTGTAGAAATATTTAGATTTTTTTTTTTTTAAAGAGATCAGATATAATGCAATGTGTCTTCAGCTTTAAGCTTAATGAAATGTCACATACACATTTGGAAATCCAGGTATCAACTATGAGTCTTACTAGTTTGAAATTTACAACTTTCACATTTATTTTTATTAGTAATATTTTAGTTGCTCAATATATTTCTCTGGCATTAATGGAAAAAACATGGTGCCTTCAAGCAGCCAAAATAATCTCTCTAAATTCCCACTGAGTTTAATCAAGGGCCATGCAATTTAATGGCTAAAGTTACTGCTATATATTTACAGTGTGCTGGGTTCAAGTCCCATTAAATTAGGCTCTAATTAAAATTCATCTGAACTATTCTTTCATTGTGTAATTGTTTTTTAATTCTTAATGACTCACATTAACCTCCTTTTACTCAAAGAAAAAAAAGGGGAGTAATTAAAAAAACAACAGCCAGGCAAGAAAAAGAACATGATATGAAGCTTTTTAAAAACGCAGCCTGAGAACTGGGTATGCAACACAGAAGATCAAGAGGAGACTTAATTAGGGCTCTACTGCTCAGTTCATAGTTTTTGGGTCTTTATGAAAGCTCAGAGCATAGCTAAATCATGTGTAATTTGCCATTATTTTCTCAGGTAGCTCTTACTGAAATGTTACTTTTCACTTGCATTTTTTTTATCTTGAGAGCATAGTATCAGACCTTGTATATACAGCTTGCCACTTGCCTGCTGTCAGAGACAGAAGTGACAACACTTGTCACTACCAATCTCCTCATGTCTGGTCTCATCTGAGCGATACATACAGCCTGATTTCCAGGTGTTTGTTGAAACTCCAAGTTATGTAACATGTCTTTGCTGTGCTCAGAATGGAAAAAAAGCACCACAGTGGGAATAAATTCTTAGCTTTCTAGGAACAGTTAGTGTACACAATACTGAATTAGCCCAATTCCAGATAATTGAAGGGAAAATTTGGAGACGGAAAAAGGAGGCATTGCAAAATTGATAGCCTCAGGGGTGGTCGAGTGACATTGATGGGAAATTTTTATAAATTTTTTAAAAAGCAAAGCAACATGAGTACATAGTTTAAGAAATTAACCACGATAAACACACTACACGTATTTTTTTTTTTTTTTTAAAGAACCACTAGTTCCTCTGGTCTCCAGCTTACCTACTATCCAAGAGCAGCCACTTTTTCAATAATTTTTATTATGTCTATTCCTGGCCAACTATATTGTGATTTATTAGTTTTAAAAAGTATATATTAATCTCTTATAATAGTAGATGAAGAGTTTAGCTTTTATCACACACACACACACACACACACACACAGATGCACACAACCTCTTTCTCTCTTCCCTCAATCCTTGCAATAGAGCTTTATCAATTTGGAATTACATCCACATGTATATATTTCCTTCATAAGCCAAATAGTTGACACCACTTTGTTTTCTTGTCCAACTGCTTATTTTCTAAAATTAATAATTGGTTTTTTCTTCCTTTGTTTGGCTTCTTTTTATCTCTGATTATTCACTCATGTTCCAAAGTGTGCCCCTTAATACAACTTCCCACCCAGTTAAACCTAATAAGTAATATATCTGTGCTCTCATCAAAACTCCCAGAATTCTACATTTTCTGGTTTCAATCTGTACTGGTAACTTCTAAGCCTGCTATATAGTATTTGCCTCCTATATTTGCCTTTGAGTCATCCTGGGAATTACTTTATCCTTTCTCCAATGTTAGATTTGTTTTTAAACAACCCTATTTTGTTGGAGCATATCCTCTAGTCACTTCTAGAGAAAAGGTGAATTTAGAAATCTTTTTCCCCTTCAAACTTAAAATTATTGTTTTTCTCCTTTCTAGCTTGCAATATTGCAATAGAGAAGTCCAATGCCACATCTTTATCTCTAGTGTTCTAAAATTTCATCATAATTCACTTTGTTGTAATAATTTGTTCAATCCTTGTTGTAGGTACATTGAGGACCTTTATATTTTGATTATGTTCTTCAATTTTAGGACTTTTTTTTGCATTTTTCTTAGAAATCTCTCCTTCTCCATTATTATCTATTGAATGCCTCTTTATTATATGTTAGACTTCATTTGTGGTTCCTCAAATGTTCTTTTCTTTTGTGCCTTTTCCTGTGTTCATTTCTTTCTATTGTTTATTTTTCTGGAATTACTTTTTGACTGCAATTTATAACACTTTCATTAAAATTTTAGCTGCCATATATTAAGAACACTTTATTTTTCTCAGATTATTTCAGTTTTTAATAGCATTCTGTGGTTGATTTATGGTGAAATATCTTCTCTATCTCTCCAAAGATATTCATTCTTTCCATTGTCCATATTTTCTGTCAGTTCTGTTTTTGTTTATTTATGTCTCTTTATTTAAGTGTCTGATAATTCTTAGCTCTCTGTTCACAGTTAGCCATTAAAGAGTTTATGGAAAACTATGTATGTTGGTTCAACTGTAAAATAATGGGTTCTCTGTGGCACAAAAGAGTGACCAGTTAGGTTTTTCAATGGACCATCTGACTATTGTTATCTGTAGTTCTATAGTGATTTAATTTCTCAGGAGGATTCTTCTATTTCCCCTCTGCTGCTAGCATCTGGAGTTGGGCATAAGAGCAAACATCTGGTATGGAGGTGGAGGAGGTAGTCTCAATATTTATTATTTTGCTATTAAGAGTTACTCTTAATCCTAAAATTTTTAGTTCCCATCCATCCCAATTTTTATCTATAGCTAGTATCCCTGAGCCCTCTCTCTAAGGGTGTTGTTTTATTTTGGTGCTTTTGATTAAAAAATTGTTTCTTTCTGTTGTCATTATTGTTTTATGTCAAATATACCCACTCGAAGTAGCACTAGTATAAAAATAGATATCATCAATATAATCTTTCATTCAACAAATAGTGAGTGCCAGATCACTTTTCATAGGCAACTACAGGTCCATCTGTTTCTTCTCTCTTCATTTCCCAGCCAACTTTAGTAGTCAATTTTAGTAAATATATGGACTTTTTAAGTTTTGCTTTTATATCCTGAGGATTCGGGACCAGAGAGACCTGTGCTTGGCCACTGATTGACTATCTGTATGATGTTACACGACCTTTCTGGATTTCAACGTTCTTATCATTAAAGTAAGCTAACTTCTCTCAGACTCTTCTTTCTCAACTGTAGCATGGGGATATAGTATCTTTTATAGGTGTAATAATTACCTGACTAATAACATGTAAATGGCCTAGCACATAAATTTGTCCTAATTCCCTTTTCCCTGGAATCTTAATAGGTCATTACATCAGGAGTTATTAACTTTAGCTGTATATGTTTTTTTTAAAAAGGAAAATGGCTGAGGCTGACACAAGATTTAGGTGGTCTGTTCTATTTATGGCTGGAACTTAGGCTTTTTCTAGCTTTCTAACACTTAAATGAAAATGACAATAATATTAGAAGGGTGAAATGTGTATGAAGAACTTAGCATAATGAACACAAAAATGCATGATAACTATTAAAAAAATACAAAAGTCAATCAGTCAGGTTAGTCATAACCAATTACCTGACAAAGAATCTGGAAATATAGTTGGTTTATCATGAAGAATGCACCCATCAAAAATCTGATGGCAAATTCTTACTCACCTACAGTCATTTAGAGTGAAAACAAGCAACTTGGCCAAATTGTACCTCCAGCAACAAATCCCCCACTACTCCACTTTAGGGCATGCAGTGCTACTCCCCTACTGTTTCCGCCTCATGGCACATAGTCTCAGTCTATTGATTGCATGAAGACAGTAGGAAAAACAATAATGATAATCTCTCTGCATACTCTACATGAGGGTATCTGCTCTGAAAACTTTATTCATCTCGTCTACACTGACATCAGTTAAGATTGGCTTTTGTCCCATTCTTAAAAGATACTTGGCTTCTGTCAAAATTGGAAATAACCTCAGTAAATTTTAGATTCAACTTTTGTCAGCATGCCATTGTTCTTTAGGTATCTTCCCTCCAGGGCCTGGCAAAAATATTAAATTCTTTCCAAGAAAAACTTATGATAACTTGAAGAATAAAAATGTTTTACTTTTCCTACAAGATTTTAAATAATTTTCTGGAATGCTATAATTAATTTCTTCTAAATAGTAAGTGAAAGAATTTGCTAAAAATATCTAAGACCACTTTTTAGTTTTGCTTATTGTTCTGGAAACTTTTGTTTCCCCAAACCATTTCAGAACCTATGGGATCCAAATAATTTATTTATGTGCACCAATTCTCATTATACTCTATGTAACTTACAAAAAGCAAGATTTTCCACCTGTTATGATCAATTGTGTTGATCAACAAAAAGGGCATATCTCCCGCATTCCATCTTGATAGAGATGATTTATTTCTTTCCAGTTCCAACCAAGAGAGCAGTTTCAAACAGCCTGTGAAATCCAAGTAGATTTCTACCATGTAGAAGTCTATTTCCTGATGGATTCTCTACTCTTTTCTCTGAATTATGGACAGAGAGTGATACATGTTATGGACAGAAGATAGTGGCCAGTTCAGGATTGAGTGTCTTCTGAAATTATGCCCAAATGAATCATGGACTGAATCCATTTTGCTATACTAAAATTTCCTTTGTGCACTAGAGGTCACAAAAATGTTTCACTGCCAAATCTAGACCACTTTATCCTCCAATGAAATTATGATTCCTAAAACACAATATCTAAGAAAAACATACATTGGGTAGCAAGCAAGGCCAGCCAGTTAGTTCATCAATAGCCGGGCATAAAAGTCTACATGTTTCATTTTGCCAATAAGCTTGTCTGCTTTATCTGGTGCCAACAACTCAATCCCCTGAACATATGACATACTGAATAAAGGAACCTTTTCAAATCTATGGAATACCTCAGTTCTCATCTTTCTAATGTATCATCTGATACAAGGGTTCATTCTATCATTCTAGAGTTCATAAATGATTATTGTGCCAAGTCTGATATTTTGGAGGTGCTGAAGTAAAAACTTCAAACATCCCCTCAGGACAGTGGTTATTTTTTAAAAGCAATTTACTGTGTATCCTGGAGTTTCTAGAAGTTCCCTTATGCAGAAAACTCTGTTGTCATAAAATTTTTGAATAAGAATCCTACAAAAGAATTCACTCTGCTTGGTTTATTACTCAATAGAAATCCATAAGAATCTGATAACAGACACATTTTGTTTGTTTCCATAGGTCTAAATTTGCTGATGACCTATTTCAAGAGGGTAATCAACTTTTACCAGACTCACTGAGTTCATTTTTCTTTCCTTTGCACCAGATTGAGAGAATATTAACAGATCTGCTGAAGGCCCTAGCAGAATCTTTATGGTTAAGAAGAAGAGAATAACTCACTTTTTTGCCTTCTGTACAAGAAGAGAAGGACTGAACGATGGTCTACAAGGGAAGCTTGGTGTCAGATGTAGCAGAGGAGCATACATAAGTGAGACAATTGTACCATATACACGATAGCAGGCCTTGTTCTTTTCTGATGTGCAGTTCTTTATCCAGAGGATGCGGGCATCTGTTGCACAGGCCAGTAACAAATCAAAGTGGAGCTACTGAGCTTACCCTGAGTGGGAGGCATCAAGATTGACAGTGTGATGTCTGTGAGTGAGAGATGCTGAAGGCTGATGGGGTGGTGAAAGGAGCTGATATACTTAGATCACTTTACATGTTATTGTTCAATGCAAAGCCCTTCACATATGTTAGAGAATAATAGTTTCTCTTCTTTTAATGATCTTTTAGTAGGAGAATGGACCAGATGACCTCTACAGATGTCTCTCCACATGGTAAGTCCAAGTTCTATGTGCTTAGTAAAGGTTTGCCTCTCTAGGCCTTATACGTGAAAACAACAGACTTGTTTGATGAGTTGTCTGCTCTCAGGGAGCTTACAATCTATTGCTGGTGTAAGAATGTAAACAAGAAATGCCTCAAAAGCAATATGTGTCACTATGAAAAAAAACAAAATATATTACAAAGAGATGTTTGTCAGTTTGGTTTATTACTGTATTTCTAGTATCTCAGGTAGTACCAAGCACATTGTCAGTGGCCTATAAATATACCTGAATGGATGAATGAGTGAGTGATTTCACATAAAATATACTTAAGTCAAGATTAGAAGTTTCAAAACTGAATATGTTTACTCTCAAAAGATTACATACTGTATGACTCAGTTCATATAACACTATTGAAGTAACACAATTATAGAAATTGTGAACAGATTACTGATCGCCAGGACTAGGCAGGGAAGGTGACTACAGCTACATGAGGGTATTACAAGAGAAGTAGGGAGATGACTATGGCTATATGAAAGTATTACAAAAGATCCTTGTGATGGAATTATTCTGTATCTTGATTGTGGTGGTAGTCACACAGATTTACACATGATAAAATTCCATAGAACTAAATAAACACATACACAACTGCACGTAACACTGGTGAAATCTGAGTAATGTTGATAGAGTGTGTCAATGTCAATATTCTCTTTGTGATTTTGTACCATAGTTATATAAAATATTAAAACTGAATGACACTGGGTAAATAATATGATTTGGATGTGTCCCTACCCAAATCTCACCTTGAATTGTAGTTCACATAATCCCCGCATGCTGTGAGAGGGACCCGGTAGGAGGTAATTGAATCATGGAGGCAGTTAACCTCATGTTATTCTCCTGATAGTGAGTGAGTTCTCATGAGATCTGATGGTTTTATAAGGGGCTTTTCCCCATTTTGCTCAGCATTTCTCCTTGCTGCCACCATATGAAGTATGATGTGTTTGAAGCTTCCCCTTCCCCCATGATTGTAAGTTTCCTGAAGCCTCCCCACCCATGATGAACTGAGAGTCACTTGAATCTCTTTCCTTTATAAATTACCCAGTTTCAGGTATGTCTTTATTAGCAGTGGGAGAACAGAGCAATACAATGAAGGATATACAGGGTCTCTCTGCGTTATGTCTTACAATTGTAGATGAATCTACAAGTATTTCAAAATAAAAATTTAGACAAAATACCTGAATTGGTTTATTGGAGAAGGGTTCATGGAGAAGTGGGAATGAACTTGGCTTTGAAAACTGGTAGGATTTGGATAGGAAGCGAGGAGAGTGTTTGGATGGTGTGGTGAATGGGCTAGAGAGTAGGCTATAAGAATCTCAAAGAAACAGTCATCCATATGAATGTGGAAGAAGCTAGCAGAATGGTTCGTTAATTTGGTGGCGTGCTTTTTAGTAGCAAAAGTAGGAATTTTGAAGTCCAATCTTCCTCACTCTATTGGCCAGTTCCTACACTGTCCTCTGTATGATGGCAGCAAACTCTCTAATCTCCGAATATAGCGTTCCTCACGTGCATCACAGAGGGCATGATACTTTCTTGGCAGTGATAGGAAGATTAAACAAGTCAATGCATGTCAAGGGTCCAGCTCAGATTTTGGCACATGATAGATATTTAGCAGATATAGATTCCTTTCCCCTGCCCTTAGACAAAGTCCTACAGGTAAAACTAGAGTTCCTAGGTAAATCTCAAGGCAGGTTATCACACTTTCTTAGCACTGCTTAGTGCTGGGGAAGCTGTGGAATGGAGCAATGCCAGGAGGAGAAGCCTGTCACCCATTAGCCCTAAGCCACAGCAGAAGCCCAGCGTGGGCAGAGAATATGAGCAGGTGACGAGAAGTATCTTCAGTCTCTGGACTGGAAGGCACACCTGGCCTTGTGAGAGGAGAAAGACAAAGTTCTCAGAGAAGCGTGTTACAGCCAGAAGCTGTGACCCCTGCTGCCTCTGCTTATGCTACACAAGGCAAGGAAATAAAGCCCGGATGTCTTCTGGGCAGTGGCGGTGTGTCCATGCTGAGCCCAGGGCAGAGCTTCATTCCTTGTGCCCTGTACACGTCAGCCAGGATGGGAGCTGCTGGGAAAGCCAGCTGGCCGCATAAGGAGAATCCCCTTCAGCAATAGCAACAGCAGCAGCCGCAAGAACAAAACAGAAAACTTTTAAATAAAATGTTTGCTCACATACCAACAATTTTCTTAAATCTACATGGAAGATTAGTACCAATTTGGAGACAGATGAAAGATCTAAAATAATAACTTTCCAAGGAGTGTTTCTCCCTCATTTTCTCTAATTTCAAAATTCAAAATGATTACCATTTTAAAATCTTGGTTTGTGTGTGTGTGTGTATGTGTGTATTTCCATGTGTATGTATGTGTGTGTTTTGTCTACAGTGAGTATTAGTACATTTTCTGCTATTTTCCTTCAAAGAAGAAAAACAGATTGGAGAGACGAAACTCTAGGCTGACAATATATAGTTTTGTAAATACAACATGTAACGATACAAGCTTTTACCAACAAGCATTAGCTGTAACAGTATGAATTCCATGGCTGAGCAGCATAAAACATATTTAGAACCATTGCTGTACAGCATGCTACTGATGTCGTAGGATTGTGTTTATTGAGATGTACAGTGAAACCTAAGGAGCTGCTTGCACACAAGAAAGGAATCTAAATTGACTTCTCCAAATTTCTGCTGCTTTCAGGTAATAAAAACCTAACACTCTGGACTCTAAACAAAATCTCTGTCAAAATGAACGGTTAGTTTGAGATCTGGTCAGAAACGTCAGGCTAAAAAAATAAGTCAACATTTTTTGTGACGGTGGTAGTGGGTTTTTCTGTTGTGGTGGTGATTTTATTTTGTATAGTTCCATTTGTTTTCTGTTTTCACTGCTATTGATACATCAGGCATCCAGTCATGAAAAACAATGTCCATGTCACTAAAATGGCCTCCGGGCATTCAGTATATCTACATTGGGGTTAAACATCTGTGTGAAGATGTGACAGCACACCCTATAAAAGGTATTATTGAGTAATATAGACTTTCTGTAATAACCAAACAGTAAAGAATATAGTTTTTTAAAGGTCTCCCCATGGCTGATCTCATGACTCAAAGATAAGACACTGTGCTGCAAGCTAAGTAATAAAATCTCGAGGATACTCTGGGCTAGCTTGTGACAAATCATATCAAAGTATTATTAAAGAAAGAACTTGAGACCCAAGACTATTATTGATTCTTGACAGAATTTCTTATAAATAAAGTGTTGCAATCAGGTCCCCAACTTGCCAAGGTCCTGGTAGAATTCTTCCTATTATAGGGGAGGCTGCAAAATAGTAACACTCCATTTAGTGAGAGACGAAAGCCTCTGTGTACAGCACCACAAGGATGGGTCATGGTCAAAAGAGAGCCAATAAGAACACAATTTCCAAAGGCCTTTTAAGGCCCTCTTTGCTGATCCCTGTTTGAAATGGGTAAAGCTGCCTCTGAGCTTCAACGCAAAGCAGCCTGTGCCCTGACTGTGTTCACAGAATGAATCTGTGACCCTTCAGAGCACTAAGGACACACCTCCATTAGTGTCCATATTCTTACAGGGAAGCGGCTGATACAGTCAACTGAAATGACAGGGTGATAAATATAAAACCACTATCATCAATAAGACTGGAATGTAAAAGCACTTAGTTTCAGCCTAAGTAACTCACAGAAAGTTTGGTTTCAAGAACCAATGCGTCATCCATCACTACTCTACCTTCTGTTGACAAAGTAATTGTAAGATATCTAGAATGGAGGTTCAATACGAGCTGACATTTTTGAAAGGAGGAATTGTGTGCCGTACTTACTCATTAAATGTATTTTTCCTCTACTAAAGATGTTTCCTTTTTTAGTTTATGTATGAATAACTTTAACTAAAGTTCCCTTGACACTCTGACTTTGCTCTGAATAGCACCTATGTTCATTAACATAAAACCTGAAAGAAAATAATTTTAATGTAGTTTTTTTAACACTTCAAAAGCCTCTAACAAATTGATCGAGCACAATTATGCATTCTAAAGGGAATTATAAAGAGATCACAGAAGGTTGAAAAGTTCTAGTTAAAAAAACAAAAAAGAAAAACTTTGGGGTGATAAAGAAAAGAAAAATAGGCAGTTAATGTGAAACTACAAGACACATGAATAAAAGTAAACTTTGAATTTGTAGGTGTTTTTTACTTTTCTATAAATGCAGTGTTCGCAGAGAAGAATAAACAAGAACCCACACCAGGATAAGGCTCAGATAATTTGACAGAATAAGGTATATATTATTCAAATGTATGAACTTTGGAGTCAGACAGACCTGGGTTTGAATTTCTGCTCTGCCACTTACTACCTGCATGATGATGAGCAAATTATTTTTTTTCTAAAACTCAGTTTCTTCATATGTAACCGATGTGAGGGTTTAATAATACATTTTTTATGTGCTTTTAAAAAATGCATTATTTAATTGTTAAGCACTTAACATTGCTTTATACACACGAGGCATCTAATAATTTGGTCCTCCCAATTCCCAAACCAAGCAAATCATGAGATGATTAGCTCTGTCTCTTAAATCTTACAGAATTTTTTGGAAGAAGTAATTGTCCTCATTAAAGTTCCAGGGTAGGAATAAGACAAACTCTGTTCTGAGGTGGGTGCATCAACTCAGACTTAAATTTCTACCCCTGTTTAATGGCAAGTGGAGCATTCTTGGCATTTCCTTGATCCATATATTTTTCTCGATCCTATTGTTTTTTGTAAAGTCTAGCTAAATCCCACCTCCTCCAAGGAGCCATTCCAGATTCTTCCAGTTTGATTCCCTCTTCTCTAGTGGGATATTGTTGGACTTAATTTCTGTTATATAGTGAGGTCTTAAGAGGGCAGGAGCCCTGTCTTATGTGCCTTTGTCCTCACAGTACCTAGCCTTGGCCTTTGCTAATGATGAACACTCAAGAAATACACATTGAATGTCTGTTGATATGCTGTCTTATAAGACCAGGTTAAGGATAAAGTCCCAGAACTTGAAATAAAAATCCCTAATTCCCAGATGAACCATGCCCCTAGTTCTTTTCATTTTGCAAATGTAGTCATTGTTACCACCATACAAAGTCACTGAAATTCAGGAAGTCAATCAAAACCATTTACTGAGCCCTAAAGTGTTGTAAGTAAGGGATATGCAAGAGAAATAAAAAGCTGTACACCAACCTTTGAGAAACTTACTATCTTGCTAAGAAAATATACATGAGGGGGATGTTAAAAACCCACCACCACCATATGTAGGTTATAAATCTTAGGCTGCCAGGTAATAAACCTCAGCGGATATGTTCCCCCATTGCCCCAGGCCATTGTATACAAATTGTAGCACAGAGAGTGTATCAGTAAAACTATATTGGACCTGTTGCTCTGCATGAGTCTAGATTTATATTTGGCTCAAAAGTCCAGGCAAGCAGGACAAATCTCCTCTCTTTGCTTCAAACTGCAGCCTTCCTAGTGGTTACAGACATGAGTGCTGGAGACAGTCTGCCTTGGTCAGCATCTCAGTTCCTTTTTTCACTTGTCTGGCCTTGGACAAGTCACTTAACTTCTTGATCTATCACTTTCCTCATCTGTAAAATGGGAGTAAAAATAGGATGTTCCTCATAGCAGTTTGAGGTTGATCAATTTGGTAAATTCAGTCAAGTACTTAGAACAGTACCTGGCACACAGTGAGTACTTCATAAGCACTGTTATTAATTGTTAAATAAGAAAAAATCATTAATTGTTTCTTGGAAGCAACGCATTTTGGTAAGAACACCGTTCACTAAGGCTGTTAATTCCATGGCAAAATTCATTCTCCCAAATTGAAAAACTTATCCTAGGCCTTATTGCTGGTTTGATTTTTCTTGCTTATTGATGAAAATTGCAAGGAAATAAACAAGAGTGAGACAGGAGAGGCTAAAAGTTGTGACCCTTAGACATTTCATGAGAAGTGTAAAATGGAGCAATGAAGAGAGTGGTGATACCATAGAGGTTGTCCATCGTTTATCTTAGAGAAGGGGCAGAGCAGTTAACTGTAAACGTCAGGCATGTGTTGATCTTGCAATTTTAACAGTTTACTGGTACTTGACATGCATACCTATATACTTCCAAAAAATCCTCATTATGAGTTTTATTATCTCCATTTTAGAATTTATAATATGGAGACTCTGGGAATTTAAGTGACTTGTCCAAGATGAGACAAACAGCATGTGTTGAGTCCAGTATTGGCTTCTGTCTAACTCCAAACCCTTTAGTCTTACAAAGACATTCTTATGAAATAGTTCTTAAAGTAGGAGAAGAATCACTTTACCGTGAATTAAATTTAGGGCCTACCTTTCACCCTGCGCATAGGTTACAGCCACCAGTAAATTTCTCCTGAAATCTGGAAAGCAACTGGCTTTAAACAGAATCCAGTGTATATATCATTTGTACAAAGTGGAGAACCTTTGATTCTTAACCTTGAAACTTCCTCTGCCCCAACACAACATTTAAAAGAAAAAAAACAAATATTCTTTTGTGGTTTAGATGCTCTGTTTCCTGCCTTCTGCAGCAACATTGAGGTCCCTGGAGCACCTGAACCCATTTATATTCCATCTGTTTGTTACCTTCCTAAAGCAATTTTATTGCACCCCAGAAGGCTTTGCTTCTCTCAGAGAGGGGAGAAGCACTCAAAGACATACAGCATGCGCCAGAGGCTTTGCACGTAGGCAAGAAGGATAAACAGGTTCAAGAGCCAGGAGCACAGATATCTGAGCCCGTAGCACTTAGACATGCGTTGACCTGGCTGACTCTTGGCTGCAAGATTACCATTCAAAGAGACCTTTACCCAGGAGTCCATTCTGTGGGGAGAAAGCTGAACTTTTCATATGGTGGGTGAAACTCAGAGTGCTACAGAGAGGAGATGCATGCAAATTGATGGGAAGGTAGATTATCATGCATCCTGTTAAGATGTAAATGAGGACTGGAATGCTATATGGCCACTGAGTGCTTAGACGACTTGGCAAATCACTTTTCTCCCTGAGAAAGGCCTCAAGCTCGTCCCCCTGAAGCAAGAACATCTAAAGTCTACCCTTTTGGTCCTTCAGGGGTGGACGCTGGCTGTTCCTGGGGAAAGGCTCCCCTGTGAAACCCTTGGAAGTGTTTCCCTGGAGCCATGCCTGGTTTAATGGCTCCTGTTTGGAGGCAGTTATGACTGGCTTAGGAAACTGAGGGAGTGTGGAATCAGCAGGGGTAGGGATATGCAGTAGAGGGCAAAGGGGACTTGTTCATAGCTTTTCGGGTATCTGGAAACAGCGCTCAACATGGACTTCTGTTATTCCAAATTGTTATGGGAGTCAATTATTCCACCTATTAGGTTTTAATGTAGCACCAATAAGTCAAAACCAGTTTAACAACTAAGAATTATAGTTGGTATAAAATGTTTGAATTTAGGCTAATAACATATGCTAAGTTATAGACAGATGAGATTTAAAATGACTAAGGTAAGAAATTGGGTTCATAATGGACATATTAATAGGCCACTAAACTGACTTTAAAGGCTCTGGCAGGCACATTCAAGACACCAAATATATAAAAACTCCATCCATCTTGAGCTTCCTCATCATGTCACCTAATAGAATTTCAAACACTATTAGCACACTGATAAATGGTTATTATATATTGCCCATGCATGCTGCCTTATGAATTAAAAGACAAGCACAGGCATCAGGCATTTGTTGTATTGGGTAATTTTTCTTTATTCTTGATTATGGGATACTGAGTTTTACTTCCTCAGGTTGTTTCAGGAGCCATGAACCCCTTTCTAATTTCAGAAAACAAATATAAAAACCCTTTTGTAGCCAGAATGACTGCATCTATGACTGGATAAATATCCAGAATAGCTTGAGAGAAAGCCATCCAGGGCAGCTGCTATGGCACTGAGCTGACCAATATCTGAGGCCAGACCTAACTTTCCATAGCCACATCTGCCAGGCCAAGGACCATCATTCATTTACTCACCAAACATTTTCTTTTTTTTGAGCAACTACTCTAACCCAAACATTGTTCTAGTCACTGTCAATATGATAGCAAACAAAATAGACATGATTTGTGCACCCATGGTGCTTGAGGTTTTGTGGGAGAGATAGGCACTTAACAGCCGAAAACGTATTAATTAGAAATATAATTACTATGTGGGGGCCTATGGAAGAGAGAGAGAAGAAGAAGAATTCTCTGAGAAATGGTAGTTAATCAGAAATCTGAATAAGATTTTATTCAAGTGAAGAAGAAATATATATATATATATATTTAGATTTCTGAAGCAGAAAGGTCTTACGCTCACCAAAAGGAATGGATTATGGCTAACAGAGGACACTTCATGAAGATTGGGCCAAGGATTTAGGGTTTTGTCCTAAGAGCAATGGAGGTCACTGAAGAGCTTCAAGCAGGGGAGCCCTGTGGTTAAATTTGAGTTTTTAGAAACACTACTATTACTGTTATATGAAAAATGGGTTGATGGAATCAAGAGGGACAGCTAGAAGTGTAACTAGGAAACTATTTCAGTAATCCATCTGTGTGATGATCGAGGCTTGCATTAAGATCAGGATGCCGACGGTGGAAATAAAGAGCACTGAAAGGATTCAAGATCCTTTTGAATTTTGAAAGTAGGGTCAATGAGACCTGTGATGGATAGGATAGAGGGATGAAAAGAGAGGCAGGTGTCAAGAGCTACTTCCAGAGTTCTGACATGAGTAACTGGATGGACAGAGATGCCATTTAGCCCCCTGAGCTTACAGAGATACAAATCCATAAGGAAATTCCATTGAAAGTACATCAATCCCTTCTCTATTGCAATAGCTTAATTTTCTAGGAGACTCATTGATGTAGAACTGAGTCAAGTAAGAGATAATACATCCATGGAAGCCAAAATAGACATCATAAAATCCATGAGCTTTGATGTAGAAAAGTTCCTAAACTCTCAATCAAAACCACCTATTTACTCTTCCTCCTAACATAATGCATTGAACTTACTCACATAGCACTTGCATGGCCATAAAGTAATGACATAAAGCAAAATACAGAAACAAATGCATGACCCCACAGAGTAGGTAGAAACATCCATAAGAACATGGAAACAATATGAGAGTATGCAATTTGCAATGTGAAAAAAATGTTTGTGTGACATGTAAAGTTTTCATTGTGTTGATCATATTTGCACAAGAAAAAGACACTTTCACTGAATTTTCCCCATATGTTTTTATTCATTAGAATAATTTTTATTACTGCTTTTATTTCTTTCTTTGTTTTTTGTCCTTTTCAGTTCTTCTCTCTCTCCCTGTCACTCTTATCTTTACATTCTTTTTCCTTGGCAATTACAAAATTGACTTTCAACGTTTATAACCAGATCTATGAAAAAAAGACACAGTGAAGGTTGGAGAGAGTTTCTCAAAAGTCAGCTAGTATACAAAGAAGACTGTCATAGTCATTCTGAATTCTCAATGAGGTATCACTATGATCTCTTAAAAATAAAGAGACTAATTTATCTTTGTATCCTCAGATCTTAGCACATACCTAGAAAAATTGATTTAAAATTTCTTGAGGGAATGTGTATAATGATCGTCTGAGCAAATAATATTGAATCTTTGGGAACGGTGGTGAGGTCTATTTGGCAAAGACAGTTTGTCAGGGTAGTCAGTGGGAGGGCAACTTACACGAAAGAGACGAGGGATGGTTTTAGATTAGGTATTAGAAGGTCTTCTTCGTTTTTTGTTTTTTTTGTTTTTTTTTTTTTTGAGATGGAGTCTTGCTTTGTCGCCCAGGCTGGAGTGCAGTGGCGCGATCTTGGCTCACTGCAACCTCTGCCTCCCAGGTTCAAGCGATTCTCCTGCCTCAGCCTCCCGAGTAGCTGGGATTACAGGCACTCACCACCACACCCAGCTAATTTTTGTATTTTTAGTAGAGACAGGGTTTCATCCTGTTGGTCAGGCTGGTCTTGATCTCCTGACCTCGTGATCCACCCACCTCGGCCGCCCAAATTGCTGGGATTACAGGCGTGAGCCACCACGCCCGGCCCTAGAAGGCCTTCTAATTGTCAGAGTAAACTATTTTTTTTTCCTGTTAGATTGCCCAGGAAAATTGTGGCATCACTTTCCTTTGGAATTTAATTGAATTTGATATTTTTATGATTGTATAAATAATATTACAACAAATTGAAACAAAAAGAAAACATAAATCCAAGTCTCTAGCAATTGAACGCATTAAATTAAACTCCCATTTATGTGAGTTTTTCCCTAGTCCCTGCCTACAACACACATACACACACACACACACACGCACAGACTGATATCTGAAGTAATTATAGCACGTATACAATTAAGCATTTTCTTTTGTGTAATATTATATCATAAACTTGTACAAAATTATCAGTCATGATTTTAATGCATTAAAAATTCCATCAATTTGAAAAGATCCGATCACCTATCTGCATTTCAAAAATTCATTAAAATAACAATGAAAATATATCAAGAGCAATACATCAATATCCATTAATTCACATGTTGTTCATCCATTAATTCAACAGATATTTATTGAATGCCAATCATATGTCAGACATTTTCATAGACTCTGGGTACACCGTGGGAATTAGAGTTTATTTCTGCTCTCATAGTGATTACAGTCTAATGAGATGGAGAGACATTCTTCCCAGGGAACCTCAGAAAGAGTCAGTCTTGGAGTTGACAGACATGAGGATCAGGAGCAGGCTTTGGTACATAGGTTCAGGACAATTAAATAAAGGATTTCTATAAAAGAGCTGGGACTGGTGATTCCTCCACCTCCCACAAAGGTAAAGACTAGCGTTTGCCTCCATTTTAATCAAGTCCTTGGGAATTGATTTCTAAATTTGTCTTTCAGAGTCCTTACTGGAGAACTGGAAATAGAGAAAAGAAACCAGGGCTGGAGATAACTCTAGACCCACACAACAGTCCAAAGTGTGAGTGGAGTTGTGGGGTGGGAAGAAAAGACAGCTCCAGGCTGGCACAGGAATGAAATAAATAAATTATTCTGTCCTTAGAGTAAACTCTCCCTTTCAATGGTGATGTTGGGAGAACTGATGCTACCTGCCTGTTTCCTTCCTACACATTCCACAGGGAAGCTTGAATGTCAGAAGCACAGCCCCCTGGTGGCCTTACCAGGAAGAGGAGGGGGCCTTTGGTAAATCAAGTAATGACCACAAAAATCTTAACATTAATTTATGCTAATTGCATGATCCTCATTTATCCATGTTGACAGTTATCTAACTAATAGCATAAAACAAGGTTTTGAAAAATAAACAAATAGAACAAACGACCCTAGGGAAATGGAGCTAGTGTAAAGAACAGAAGAAAACCTAAAAATCTGGTGTCCTAGTATATATTCAAGAAGATATTATATCCCTAAAACACAATTAAACCACTCCAAAAAGAAGTAATCAGGAAGTAAGACAGATTTTTAGGAAATTAAATAAGATTTAAAAAGGTAAAGAAATGAATAAAATAATTCAATAATGAATGAACATGGCTGAAAAATGAACTTGAGTGATTTGGAAGATAAGGTTGAGAAAAATACCCCAGAAGCAAATAACAAAGGAATGGAAACTATGGGACAATGCTTCATCAAATGCCAATTCAGAATAGATCAAAGTATCTAGAATTCTTGAGGGAAGTATTATTCTTTCCCACACATGGGAAATACAGTCAAATAAATGATAGAAAAAAATTGGACTGAGGTAAAGGCACAATTGATTATGCAAATTGAAATCCTAGATGCATTTTTATAAAATTTCAGAACTTACAAGCAATGAGAAATCCTAAGTCCCAGAGAGAAAAAATAGATTATCAACAAAGGACAAAAAATTATACCAACATTACACCTTTTAATCAGAAGTAAAAGCTAGTTAATAGGCAACTTTAAAGTTCTAGCCAAACTGTCATTTCTGTTGGAAACTCATACAAGCCTTCTCTTAGAAAAAAAAAAAAAGTAAAAGAAATTACCAGAGGATGCATTTCAACAAAACAAAACAGGAATCCTGAAATTATAAGACATGGAATTGAAGCACAATGGTACTAACACAGGGCAATACAAAAAGACAGTAATTGTGCAGCAGGCCTAATAAGCAATGTGTAAAATTAGTGAGAGTGCTATGTAAAAAAAAATCCTTAATAAGCAACTTGATTCTTTTACAAGTTGCATAATCCAAAAATGAAAGTTATCTATGAAAACATAAAATCACTTGCATTTTCCCTATCTGAATATGAAAAATAAAGGTATTTAGCAATTCTATGAATAAATAGACGCAATGAAAGCCATCATCCAAACAATGCGCTCACTATAAGGAAGTTAACAAGTATAGCCAGGAAAATAGACTATGCTTGCTCTTGATGCTTAGAATCAACATTCTCCTTTAAGTGGTGGGAACTGAAATTGTCCAAAGATGGACGTAAACTTCTTTGTGGATCCAATCACTTCACTTAGTTGTGCTGAAAATAATATTTATATTACAATGATATTACATGGGTGTTGATTTTCAATTTATAAAATCAACTTACAGAGACAAAGCAAAGAAGACAATTATAATTACAAGACATGTAAGAGTAATAGCATAATTAATAGGACTGGGATCTGAAGGAAGGGAGAGAAAAATAGATGAAAAAAAGTAAGTTCATTAATTCTCTCACTTATCTAGTTAAGTCTCAATAGATGCTCTCTAAATTAATGAATAAAGAATAAATAAAGGCCTAGATATATTATTTAGTTATAAATGCAATGGCTAGAACTGCTAATAATATAACTAATAAAACTGAGAGATAAGTGTGTTAAAATCCTAATGTTTTATAGTTTGGCATAAATAGATGCAGTGTAAAGTTGATAAATTGGGAAATAGGTATATAAATATATTATTTAGAATTTATGTAGCAATTCATGGTGGATGAACCTTGACTCTCATTACAGCCTGTTGTATTGTTTGTTTATAGCAGATGACTCAGGAAAATAGCTCTCAGTAATATGGGATAAAAGAACTCATAACTGTCATTCAATTTCAAGTCTAATTTCTCTAGGAGGAAAGATTGCCTTTTGTTCTTTTCTTTTTTTGGAGATAGTCTCACTCTGTCACCCAGTCTATGGTTTGTGTGTGTGTGGTAGCCTGACTTTAATTCCCATGAGAAGCAGAAACTGACAAAATGTCCAGCTCAGATGCAATGAGGAGCAAAGCAGAGCCATCTTAAGCAGAAACAACTGGTGACTCTAGGAATTTTCAAATGAAAATGGGCTAGTTGGGGGAGTATTCAAAGCACTGTGAAAACCATATATCCAAGTCTTGATTCTTGATAATGTGTTCTGGATATGGCAAAGTAGGAAGAATCTTATAAAGACCTTTCAAAGTTTAGGTACCCTTCTCATGCTTTTGGGACTTGAGTTTTGCTAGTTATTCCATTTTTTAAATCAAACACATGTATCTGATTTTGAGAAAAGATTTTATTTTGAGTAGTCAATGATAATCATCCATCAAATTCCATTTTGATCCACTCTGGACTTTTTTTTAAGATGCAGAGTCTTGCCATGCTACCCAGGCTGAAGTCCTGTGGCTATTCACAGGCAGAATCACAGTGCACTACAGCCTGCAACTCTTGGGTTCAACTAATCATCCTGTCTCCTCCTTACAAGCAGATGGGACTACAGTTGTATGCCACTGCATTCAGCTCTCACTCTGAACAATTTAAATGCCACTTTAAAGAAAATCCAAGTCTGCTGTTAGGATTCTCTCTTTTAAGAATATTTTGCAAAGAAAAGCATAAAAAGAGACTGTGCTCAGATGCTCAAGACAGCACATTAGACACGTATCACCAGGAGCTAGAGCTTCACAGGGCTGTACTTACTCCTGCTGCCCTATGTTGCTCAATGTGCATGTAATGTGGGGCCAGACAGACCAGATGACTGGTCATGCTTCCTTTAAAAACTGTGTGATTCTTGGCAATTTCCAAGCCTCTCCAAGTCTCATTTTCTCATCTGTAAAGTGGACAGATTAAAGACAATTAGATAAAACCTATCTCATTGATTTATAATGGTAATCAAATAAGATCATTTGTTAATGGTTCTTTATAAATTTAATGTATTGTTGTTATTATTATTACCATTCACATCAACATGGGATAGACTTTAAGAAAACTCTTTTACTTGGCTCATTTTTCTTTCTTTTGCTCTTGCCTAGCATTGAGTATATTGATGGCATAATATTTCAAATGGTTATGCCAGCCCATTGGCTTTCCTTCTCCAAGATCAAAAAGGCTCTTCATCTTGACCACACCAGTGAAATGGAATGTAATCCTTGCTAAAGTATAACATCAGAGTTCCAGTTAGGAATCTTTGTGGTTGGCTACTTTCATAATTAGACACATTTGGTGGTTCCTTTTATCACCTTCCATTCTCAAGTCCTTCGTCTTATATTACTCCTCTATGTGTTTCTCTCTGAAGTCAGTGGCTTACACATTTCTGTATCTGATTTGCCAGTTTCTGTGGTCCATTGTCTCCTACATATCCTCTTGCATAATTAGTAAACTATCATTAGATGCTTAATAAATTACTAGAATTTATTGACAATTTATTAGAATCTCTCTCAAACAAAGCATTTTGAAGTGCCAATTACTGATTGATATGGTCAGGTAAAACTACTTTTTTATTAAATCAGGATTATGAATATAGATAGGAAATACACCCTTTGTGATAGGTAGATCTCTGAATCAAATTGAGAATGTTTCTCCCCAAGCATTTTTCACATCTCTTTAGCCATCCAGAACTATGAATTTTATAATATTTAGCTTTCTATGTATTTTCTAGTTAATAAAGGGATTAAAAATTAAGTAAAATGAGAGTTAGTCATCTATTATTTTATTAGGTTGCAGTACTGCACAAAGTACCATAGAAAGCGTTGAAGAATACAAATTATTGTAGAAGACTAATTAAAGAAGAACCCAAGTACCCTAATTCTACACGCCATTATATTTTTTAAATAACCCATGAAACAAAGAAGGTTGGTTTGTTGTTGCTTTTTAAAAGAAGCATGTGGTAATTTTAACATGGCTTATGGTAATGCATTAATCGCATAAAATATCATTTCTGGGACTCAGTCTGCAATTCTCTTCTCTATCTACACGCACTTCCTCAGTGATCCTATTTCTTTCTGTAGCTATAAGTGCGACTTCTATACTCTTGATTTCCCACTTGTATTCTTGTCCCAACCAGACCTCAATGCATATATCCAAATACTGACTTCACTTTACACCTGGATGTGTAGTAGTCAATTCAAACTTAACATTTACAAACAAACTGAACTCCCCATTCTTCTCAGCAAGTACTCCTCTCACAATGCTCCTCATACCTGTACAGGGGGCCGACATTCATTTAGAGGTTAATATTAAAATCTTGGATTCATCCTTGATTTCTCTCTTTCTCTCACTTCCCACATTCAATTCATCAACATATATTGTCAAATATACACTTAAAATATTTCCCAAATGGACCATTTCTCACCATATATACACATTTCATCCCAAGCCAAACACTATCACCTTGTATCTGACAATAGCAATGGCCTCTTAGCAGGTTTGCTGCCTCCATTCTTACTCTATACTGTCTACTCTCCATATAGCAGCTAAATGACCTTTTCTGCTGTCATTCAGGGGATTTTTCTTTATTTCTTCTAAAAGAACAAGAAGGATACATGTGTAGAATGTGCAGGTTTGCTACAAAGGTATACGTGTGCTATGGTGGTTGGCTGCACCTATTGACCCGTCCTCTAAGTTCCCTCCCCTTGCCCCCCAGCCCCCAACAGGCCCTGGTATGTGTTGCTCCCCTCTCTGTGTCCATGTTTTCTCAATGTTCAACTCCCACTTGTGAGTGAGAACATGCAATGTTTGGTTTTCTGTTCCTGTGTTAGTATGCTGAGGGTGATGGCTTCCAGCTTCATCCATGTCCCTGCACAGGACAAGATTCCATTCCTTTTTATGGCTGCATAATATTCCCTGGTGTATATGTACCACATTTTCTTTATTGAGTCTATCATTGATGGGCATTTGGGTTGGTTCCATGTCTTTGCTATTGTAAATAGTGCTGCAATAAACATACATGTGCATGTGTCTTTAGAGTAGAATGATTTGTATTTCTTTGGGTATATACCCAGGAATGGGATTGCTGGGTCAAATGGTATTTCTGGTTCTAGATCCTTGAGGAATCACCATACTGTCTTCCGCAATGGTTGAAGTAATTTACATTCCCACCAAACGTGTAAAAGAGTTCCTATTTCTCCACAGTCTCACCATCATGTTTTGTTTCCTGAGTTTTTAATGATCACCATTCTGACTGGCGTGATATGGGGTCTCATTGTGGTTATGATTTGCATTTCTCTGGTAATCAGTGATGTTGAGCTTTTTTTCATGTTTGTTGGCTGTGTAAATGTCTTCTTTTGAGAAGTGTCTGTTCATATCCCTTGCGTACTTTTTGATGGGGTTGTTTTTTTCTTATAAATATATTTAAGTTCCTTGTAAATTCTGGATATCACACCTTTGTCAGATGGGTAGATTGCAAAAAATTTCTGCCATTCTGTCGGTTGCCTGTTCACTCTGATAGGTCCTTTTGCTGTGCAGAGATCTTCAGTTTAATTAGATTCCATTTGTCAACTTTGGCTTTTGTTGCAATTACTTTTGGCACTTTCATCATGAAATCTTTGCCCGCGCCTATGTCCTGAATGGTATTGCCTAGGCTTTCTTCTAGGGTTTCTTATGGTTTTGGGTTTTACATTTAACTCTTTAATCCACCTTGAGTTAATTTTTGTATAAGGTGGAAGGTAGGATCTAGTTTCAGTTTTCTGCAAATGGCTAGCCAGTTTTCCCAGCACCATTTACTGAATAGGGGATCCTTTCCCCATTGCTTGTTTTTGCCACGTTTGTCAAAGATCAGATTGTTGTAAATGTGTGGTATTATTTCTCAGGTCTCTTGTCTGCTCCATTAGTCTATATGTCTATTTTGGTACCAGTACCATGCTATTTTGGTTACTGTAGCCTTGTAGTGTAGTCTAAATTCAGGTAGCATGATGCCTCCAGCTTTGTTCTTTTTGCTTAGGATTGTCTTGGCTATACAGGGTCTTCTTTGATTCCATATAAAATGTAAAACAGTTTTTCTAATTCTGTAAAGAATGTCAATGGTAGTTTGATGGGAATAGCATTAAATCTATAAATTACTTTGGGCAGTATGGCCTTTTACATGATATTGATTCTTACTATTCATAAGCATGGAATGTTTTTCCATTTGTTTTTGTCCTCTCTTATTTCCTTGAGCAGTGGTTTGTAGTTCTCCTTGAAGAGGTCCTTCACATTTTCATCCCTTGTTACCTATATTCCTAGGTATTTTATTCTCTTTGTAGAACTTGTGAATGGAAGTTCATTCATGATTTGGCTCTCTGTTTGCCTATTGTTGGTGTAGAGGAATGCTTGTGATTTTTGCACATTGATTTTGTATCCTGAGACTTTGCTGAAGTTGATCAGACTTTGCTGAAGTCCAAGAAATTTTGGGGCTGAGATGATGGGGTTTTCTAAATATAAAATCATTTTTCTGCAAACAGAGACAACTTGACTTCCTCTAATCCTATTTGAATACCCTTTATTTCTTTCTCTTGCCTGATTTCCCTAGTCAGAACTTCCAATACTATGTTCAATAGGAGTGGTGAGAGAGGGTATCCTTGTCTTGTGATGGTTTTCAAAGGGAATACTTGAGCTTTTGCCCATTCAATATGATATTGGCTGTGGGTGTGTCATAAATTGCTGTTATTATTTTGAAGTCTGTTCCATCAATACCTAGTTTATTGAGAGTTTTTAACATGAAGGGATGTTGAATTTTATCGAAGGCCTTTTCTGCATCTATTGAGATAATCATGTGGTTTTCATCTTTGGTTTCATTTACGTGATGGATTACATTCATTGATTTGCATATGTTGAGCCAGCCTTTCATCCCAGGGATGAAGCTGACTTGATCGTAGTGGATACATTTTTTGACATGCTGCTGGATTCGGTTTGCCAGTATTTTATTGAGGATTTTTGCATTGATGTTCATCAGGGATATTGGCCTGAAGTTTTCATTTTTTGTTGTGCCTCTTCCCAGTTTTGGTACCAGGATGATGCTGACTTCATAAAATGACTTAGGGAGGAGTCCCTCCCTTTCAATTGTTTGGAACAGTTTCAGAATGAATGGTGCCAACTCCTCTTTGTATTTCTGGTAGAATTCAGCTGTGAATTCATCTGGTCCTGGGCTTTTTTTGGTTGATAGGCTATTAATTACTGCCTCAATTTCAGAGCTTGTTATTGGTCTATTCAGGGATTCAACTTCTTTGTGATTTAGTCTTGGTAAGGTGTATGCATCCAGGAATTTATCCATTTTCTTCTAGATTTTCTAGTTTATTTTCATAGAGGTGTTTATAATATTCTCTGATATTAGTCTGTATTTCTGTGGGGTCAGTGGTGATATCCCCTTTATCATGTTTTTATTGTGCCTATTTGATTCTTCTCTTCTTCTTTATTAGTCTAGCTAGCAGTCTATCTGTTTTGTTAATTTTTCAAAAAACCAGCTCCTGGATTCATTGATTTTTTGGAGGGTTTTTTAATGTCTCTATCTCCTTCAATTCTTCTCTGATCTTAGTTATTTCTTGTCATCTGCTAGCTTTTGGACTAGTTTCCTCTTGCCTCTCTAGCTCTTTTAATTGTGATGTTAGGGTGTTGATTTGAGATCTTTCTAGCTTTCTGATGTGGGCATTTAGTGCTATAAATTTCCCTCTTAACACTGCTTTAGCTTTGTCCCAGAGATTCTGGTACGTTGTCTGTTATCCTTAGTTTTGAAGAATTTATTTATTTCTGCCTTAATTTCATTATTTACACAGGAGTCATTCAGGAGCAGGTTGTTCAATTTCCATGAAATTATGTGGTTTGAGTTTCTTTTTTTTTTTTTTTTTTGAGACGGAGTCTCGCTCTGTCACCCAAGCTGGAGTGCACTGGCCAGATCTCAGCTCAGTGCAAGCTCTGCCTCCCGGGTTCATGCCATTCTCCCGCCTCAGCCTCCTGAGTAGCTGGGACTACAGGCGCCCGCCACCTTGCCCGGCTAGTTTTTTGTATTTTTTAGTAGAGACGGGGTTTCACCGTGTTACCCAGGATCATCTCGATCTCCTGACCTTGTGATCCGCCCGCCTCGGCCTCCCAAATTGCTGGGATTACAGGCCTGAGCCACTGCGCCCGGCCGGTTTGAGTTTCTTAATCCTGAGTTCTAATTTGATTGCACCAGTATCTGAGACACTGTTTGTTATGATTTCAGTTCTTTTGCATTTGCTGAGGAGTGTTTTACTTCCAACTATGTGGTCGATTTTAGAATAAGTGCCATGTGGCCCTGAGAAGAACTGTTGATTTGGGGTGGAGAGTTCTGTAGATGTCTACTAGGTCCACTTGATCCAGAGCTGAGTTCAAGTCCTGAATATCCTTGTGAATTTTCTGTCTTTTTGATCAGTCTGATACTGACAGTGGACTGTTAAAGTCTTTCACTGTTATTGTGTGAGAGTCTAAGTCTCTTTGTAGGTCTCTAAGAACTTGTTTTATGAATCTTGGTGCTCCTGTATTGGGTGCATATATATTCAGAATAGTTAGCTCTTATTGAATTGTCCTTTTATCATTATGTAGTGTCCTTCTTTGTCTCTTTTGATCTTTGTTGGTTTAAAGTCTGTTTTGTCACAGACTAGGATTGCAACCCCTGCTTTATTTTGCTTTCCATTTGCTTGGTAAATTTTCCTCCATCCCTTTATTTTGAGTCTGTATGTGTCTTTGCATGTAAGACAGCTCTTTGGGTTAGAACATGCTCCTTTAGTGTATCATAGTTTTTTATTACCCATCTTCTGAAGCCTACTTTTGTCAATGCATCCATCTGATCCTCTGTCAGTTCTGTGCCCTTGATAGAGAAATGTTGTGATAATTTGGAGGAGAAGAGGAACTCTGGCCTTTTGGGGTTTTTGGCATTTTTTCGTTGATTCAGAAAGAATCGTGAGTTTGTCTAGTTTCAGTCTTTGAGGCTGCTGACCCTTGGATGGGGTTTTTGTGGGGGCCTTGTTGTTGTTGATGCTGCTGTTGCTTTCTGCTTTTCTTTTAATAGTCAGTCCTTCTTCTGTAGGGCTGCTGCAGTTTGCTGGGGGTTCACTTCAGGCCCTACTCATCTGATTTGCTCCCATGCCTGGAGATGTCACTCAAGCAGGCTGGACAGCAGCAAAGATGGGTGCCTACTCCTTTTTCTGGGACCCCTGACCTTGAGGGGCACCAACCTGATGCCAGTAGGATCAGTCCTGTATAGGGTATCTGACAACCCCTATTGGAGGGTCTCATCCAGTTGGGTGGCACAGGGAGCAGGATCTGTTTAATGAAGCACTTTGTCCCTTGGTGGAGACAGTGTATTTTGCTGGGGGAAATCCCATTCTTCTGGGCTGCTCGGATTCCTCAGAACTACCAGGCAGAGAGGCTAAGTCTGCTGGTCTGCAGAAACTGCAGCCACTCCTCCTGCTAGGGGCTCAGGCCCAGAGAGATCTGAATTCTGTCCCTGAGCCTATGGCTGGAGTTATTGGAGATCCTGCAGGGAAGCGTTGCCCACCGAGGAAGGGTGGGTCAGAGTTAGAACTGAAGAGGCACTCTGGCCACAGATGGCCACAGCCGGTGTGTTGGGCTGTGGGGACAAGTCTTGGGACCAAGCCGTCCAGCCTCCCTGGCTCCGGCAGGGGAAAAGCGCAGCCTGGAGCTATAGAAATGGGTGCTGCCCTTCCCCCACCCAGGGAGCTTCGGGTGTTAGGCATTCGCGAGTCCCAATGCTGGCTGCTGCCCCTCCCTAAAGGAGCTCAAACAGCTTACATAGCAGGTAGCTGCAGCTGGTGTTGGTCACTCCTCCCACTGGGAGTTCAGTAGGGTTAATCAGATTCCAGTTGAGATTGAGAGTCTGTAAGAATCTGAAAGTTCTGGGGTTGGGACGTTAGGCCCCAGTGGCACAGGTTTGTGAGTGGGATCTTCCGATCTGTAGATTGCATAGTTTCGTGGAAAAAGCACAGTTTCCCTGGCTGGATAACACGCTCACTCACTGCTTCCCATGGATGGGGGAAAGGGATTCCCTTTCCCCGTGCAGCTCTCAGGTGGGCCACCGCAACACACTGCTCTTCCTTCTCTCCTTAGGTCATGCCAGCCTTCTAGTCAATTTTGATGAGAGAACCCGGATACCTTGGCTGTGGGTGAAGGATTCACATGCTTATTATGGTTTTTTTTCAATGGGAGCCTCTGAACGGTGCTGCTTGTAGTCAGTCATCTTGGCCCACCCTCCAAATGACCTTTTAAATATTAATCTCATCAATATCTTCCAGAGGCTTATTAGATTATGTAAACTAAAAGCTAAAATCTTTGTCATGGCCAGCAAGACTTATATGAACTGGCATCTGGTATCTTTCTGTCCCTCTTTCATTTCCATTCTGTCTGGTGCTTACTGAACCCTACATAGGCTAGTTTTATTCTCCACTCTGCACTTGTAGCTCCTTGTGCCAAGGACAATCAGACATTTGGTTTTGCCTAGAGGCCAATATATATCGGCTGATCTGATGTTTCATTTGGTTTGACAATGTGAGTCCCTGATTTAAGTTTCACTAAAATAAATTGGAATGTTTGGTAGGCCTCCATTTTGTAATTCCAACTCTTGGCATGGTCTTGTCTGGTATTGTGTGAGGCACACATACAGTGAATTGAGTTTTCACTTTCCACAAAATATAAAAAATAGAGAACCATGTGTCACTCTCATTCCCCAATGCAGTGGAACTAAGGTCTTCATTTCAAAGGGGCATGCTGTGGGCCTGCAAGCACATGGCTATGGAATGCCCACTTCTTCTAGTTTCAGGTGGTGGTGGAGGAAATATATGATGCTGCCACCTATGTCAACCACTTGGGATACTGCAGCCCCAGCCCCAGCCTGTGAGATGCTTGAAGTCTCCAACTCGCCTATTAGGGGTCAGTGACAAATGAAAGAAATTATGGTTTAAGCCTATGAGAAATATATCCAGAAAATGAGACTGAGGAATCCTGTAGAGCATTAAAACATATAGACTGAACATACTTAGTATGGAAGTTTGGTTATCACTTGGTATGAATCTACGATTTCTATATTTAATTTTTTGATATTAAATATATAAATTTATAATTTATTTTAAATTTGTGAAATAAAGGATTTAAACAGCAATAAGCTAAAAATGTATCCTATATAAAAATAAAAATGCAGATTTTTCATTTATGCTGATGGGAATGCTGAACTTACCTTTAATGCTTATCAACACTTACTGCTTACTTTGGGGACCGTAAATGATATTGCTGACATGTGAAAACCATAAGACATAAATCTGCTGAAGAAACATGAGTATCTGTTTTAAATAGTATTTATTTTAAAGACTGAGCCCGCAAGAGATAAGTTAACTGATGCAGCTGCAGAATATATGTTTATGAGTCACTTTGTGAGCCATGACTTTTCATTTAGATCAAAGGATTTTTTTAATTAATTGTGTTTATTTTGAATGCCAAGTTTTTGTTTTTGTTTTTTTTAACATGAATGAAAAGTAAAGCAGTAGTTCTTAACATATTGGTTTCATTAGCAGAAGAAGTAATGTTAGTTTCTTATCAGTGTCAGATAGAAAGTCAGCTAATTCTAATAGTTCAATTTTTTCATGCGATTCATGGAATCAAAGGAAAGCTTTGGAAGTTCATTTCGTTAAAGAAGAAACATTTGAAATTATTGTGAGTGCTATTGTAATATCAGTTTAAAAGTAAAATATTAAGTCACAGTTATTTTCTTTGCTGTGATAATAAAAAAAGACAAATCCAGAAGAACATTGTCTCATGGTAAAGCACAGCTTTTACTAAATTAAGAAGCTTATAGAGCAGATATTCACTCGGAATTTACAGTGGTAAACACATAATTCATAATTGCAAATACATTGGGATATTCCACCAAGGAAAATATAATTTTTAGCTATAAATACACATATACTATAGCTGAACAACAAAATATAACACTGTTGAATATAGAAAAGAAAATACTTCAACATGAAAATACAAGCTTCCTCACTTTGCTATCCATTATAAAATGGGTTTTAGAAACATTTGTACCTTTGAATAACTGCTTTTTAAATCAGCCTTCTTGTTTCATAAGATATTGTGCATTTTTATAAATGATTCCAATTTTTGTTTTGCTATGAACAATAAACACATGTTATTATGAACACGAAGTATGGACATAAAATGATGAAATTTATTTCTACAAAAACAAGGGAGGAAGTGAAGAAATAAAACAATGAAAGCTCAAACATCATGCAAGATTTAAGTCTGAAATTCTATAATTGTGCTTTGGAGTAGTTCAATTTGTGGAAAGATTGTATGATAAAGTTCCTATATATAATATAGATTAGTCTGTATTATATACTGGAATTGGATGAAATTGAGAAGGTTGATGATCTTATAGTGTCTATATTATCTATAGTTAGGAAAACATTCATAAGAATCATAGAGAATACTTACTTGATGAGTTTTGCTGTGTGAAAATATTTATTATAGAAAGTCCTGAAAGACAGTATCTGTGAAAATATTTGGTCTGAAATATTTACATATTTCGGTACAAAAAAATTAAGAATATTCTCCATTTTGCAGAGCATGCTCTGAAGTTATACAGTACCTCAACATTTATGTGGAAAACATTATTCTCAATTCAGAATATGATGTATAGAGAAAAATTTATTGGAAATGTCAAAAATTCAAGTTTATTAACACTAAAATGCAACTTGGAAGAAGATTGTATTTATGGGGGGGAAAAAAAAACTATGGTGAGGCACAGTGACTCACACCTGTAATTCCAGCACTTTGGGAAGCCCAGGCAGGTGGATCACTTGAGCCCAGGAGTTCGAGACCAGCCTGGGCAACACGGCAAAGCCCCATCTCTACAAAAAAAAAAAAAAAAAAAAACTTAGCTTACCATGGTGCTACATTCCTGCAGTCCCACCCATTTGGGAGGCTGAGGTGGGAGAATCACCTGAGCCCAGGGAAATCAAGGCTGCAGTGAATCAAGATTGTGCCACTGTATTCTAGCCTGGGCAACAAAGCAGTGAGACTCTATCTCAAAAACAAAAAACAAAAACAAAACAAAACAAAAAAAGACAATATTGAAAAAAATTCATTCTTTTGAAAAACACTTGCTACATGGTGCTAGAACAGACATGGCTTAAAACGAATTAAAGTATGTGAATATAATTCTAGAATAATTACTCAACTTCTCTTACATTTAAATATTTAGTTGACATTATTTTTACTTTGCTTATGTTATTTTTAGTGTTTGAGTAATCAATAGCAATACTTTTTTTTTCTCTTGACTTTCTAGGTACATAAACCACATACACTCTTTTTTCTCTTGTTTGTTTTCAGTTAAAACAGTGTGAGCTGGATTTTCTTTCACTTGCAAGCCAATGAATTATGACACCACATTTAATAGGGCTGTTTTAAAGAAATAGGGAGATAATGTTTGGGAAGCACTTAGCATCTTGTATAATACATCCTAAGTTCTCCATAAAGGTAGCTATTCCCATAAATTTGGCAAAATAAGCACCATTAGGGATGTGTCCAAAAATGCCAAGATAAAATCAAGTCCCTAACATTATATTCAATATAATTTGGAAAACGCTAATTATGGCTCTCAATCAATCAACTTTTTCCCTGTAGTTGGCTACTTTCTCTGATTACCGTGTCCTCAGTTGTTGTAGTGGTAATCAGTATTCACGTTAAAGAGTTTGAAACAGCTGACTGGAGAAGTAGGCTGAGGGGTTAATAATTTTTGTAGTGTAATTTAAGACCTATGTAGAATAACTACTAATCAAATACATTCTCCGAATCACATATGAATTTATGTGACTCTGAAGAATATGTGAGTTTCCACCTTCATGGCTATTGCCTCCTCCAGCCTGTCATAGATTTTTATACAAATGCTTATAAAATGGCAACTATCACAGGTTATTACACTCATGCTTTCATCCATGTGTTGGGCACTGTTCTAGCTGCTGACTTTCCTGAAGTTTATAATAGGAATAGGGAGTAACAAAAATAAACTATATTTTAAAAGTAAATTATGTCATATGCTATAGGAAGTGCTATGGGAAAAAAGACAAAACATATAGATTATGTAATGGTGATCAAGAATAAAGAGAAAAAGGTCAGATTTCACTGGTAAATAATGTGGTGCAGAGGAGAGAAAGTTGGATTTAAGCAAAGACTTGAAGTGGATATCTGGGAGGAGAGTGTCTTAAACAGAGGAAATAGCTGGAATAAAGGCCCTAAGGTAGGAGAATGTCTGGCATTTTTGAGGAACAAGGAGGTCACTGCAGCTGGTGTGAGAGGGTGAGAGGCAGAAGAGAGGTGCTGATGTCACAAGGATTCTGGCTTTTACTCTGAGTAAAATAGATTAACAAATGTTTCTTCTTCCTGATAAGAAAGTGGCCTGCACTTAGGAAGTATCTGGAAGTCTGGGATATTGAAGTCAGCTATATGGAAAGCAGGGGGGTGGCACCTATTTGATAGGAAAAGATGAAAATAAAAACATATTGTTGTCCCTAGGAGCACTTTTACAAGTGGAATACCTTTAAGCAAAATGGACTGAAACAAAACAAAGAGATTCTAGCTAGAAAAAGGAAAGTGGCAGTTCTTAATAGGCAAGTGACAGAACGTCAAAGCGTTGGATGTGTTACTTGACTGAATGAGTCTCAGTCCACTTCCATGGTAGTGGAAAAAGTCACTTTGCAAAAAGTGACTGACTTTCACCACTTTAAGCTGCTGTACCTTCTTAAGCTTGTGTTCTTTCTGTAGTGCTCCTCAATATGTGGTCCACAGACCACCAGCATAGCATCACCGGGGGACACTTGTGAAACTACAGGTCCCTGGAACCTACCCAGGCATAGTGGATAATGCTGTCCAGGTAATTTTTACACATCTAAAGTTTGGGACTATGGAACCGAAAGACTCCCTCTTTTTAAGACTCCCTCTGACTCTGGATTCCTATGAACAGTTTCCCATGCCAGGTCCCCAGAATGTTCAGTTTTGTGGGTTTTTGTTTATCGCTGTCAGGACCATAGATCTTTGGATCAGATAGAGAAAAAAGCTGAGAAACATGCGTTTTGATCTTGTCACAGGGAAAGGGAAATGATTTAAATAAAATTTTACAGTGTTGCTCATTTCCATAACTGTACAAACATGAAAAATGCTGTGAATAGTTACTGGGTGAAGGTGACCTTTTCATAGTGATGTTTGGATTTGAGGATATATTAATTTTTCTGAGTGTACATGTTGTTGATCGTGATGGTTTGAGCCAATGCAGAAGTAGTAATAGTTAAATATCTGAGATCTATTGCCTTGTTAGCTACATTAACAGCCAATGACAACATAATCTAAAGAGATTTACTGTTTGGCTTTAGAAGTAGTATCAAGCTAAAAGTATAATTAAAACATTTATTAGCCTGCCAAGTTAGAGAGAGTAGGTTAAGACTTACAGTTTCTGAAGAGCTGGCAATGCCTTCTTCCCAGTTTTGTCTTATGTCCACCTTGCCCCATGCACTATTCCCACATACTCTATAGGAACTGCGAAAATGAGCTCACTAATTTTTTTAAATTTGTAGTTTGAGACCCAAAGATTTGAAAAACATCCTTTGTTGCAAAACCAGTAATTATTGCAATTCTCTAATTACCACGTCTGAGACCTTTCTTCATGCTGGGATGATGCAGACGGTCTCTTGATTTTTTAAAGGTCAAATTACGTTGCTTCAGTATCTTCTGGTGATGGGCCAAATGAGACTAGCTTAATTTAATATGTCTCTGCCGCTTTTCTTTCAATCCAAAGGGGCATCCATCATGGGCTTCTCATTCTGACTGATATTGATCAGGTAATTGCCCTCAGCTTGTCAAACTATCATGATTTTTATAAGAATGAGTCTTTTCTAGAAGAAAGCAGACCCTGAGAGAGATACAAAGATTGCTAACAGAAGTTTGCCCAAAAGCAAGTCAAAGTAGAAGGCAGGATTAGAGAGAGAGAGGAGCTAGAGGAAGGAAGAAGATGAGGAAAGTAGAGATAGTGCTGTGTCCTAAAATGTAATAATGTAAATTACTATCATCCACTTAGTACAATTCAGAAAATAAATTCCAGGCCAGTACATAACACAATTCAGGGAAAAACAAAAACAACAACAACAACAACAGAAAAAAACCCCACAGTTTTAACAGTCACTAACTGTGTGGCTTCTCAGAGTAAATGTTTAAAAAATTACCACCCTCATTTAACTGTCTGTGTGAGGATCCAGGTGGATCCTTTTCTTGTGGCTCAAGAACATCATTTCCTTTTTCTTAACTAGTCTGAGGGAAATAAGCATTCATCAACTCTAATTTATCCTAGATTATTGGGGTGAAGATGGAACCTAAAATAAAAGAAAAAAACTCCCGCCAGGAAAAGAGTTCCTCCAGGAAACTGTCTAAGGTTGACTTAATGAATATTTTCCTAATGTGACTGACACACTAAGCCCAGGGATGTCCTGAGAGAAGCATTCCCATCAAGACATGCCGAGCAGCATAAGAGAAAATTTCAGTTGAATGGCTTTCTGTGAAAGTAGAACAGGCTTACAATAGCTCATGTGAAGAGTGTAGAAAGTCAAAGTGAGCCCACGTCTAGTGTATCATTATCGTTAACAACTGTGTTTCAGGGAGTGCTTGGTATCCAAGAGCTGTTTCAAGCCCCAGGGAGAGCCAAGCTGCTGCAAGGGCTTCAGATAATCATCTACCATCACTACAGATATTCAAGACTAACTTGATGCCCTCTGTTGAGAGTGCTTGAGAATAAAGAATGCAGCTTTGTCGCCTTGAGAAAATTCTTCCAGTAATAGTTCCTTAAAACACCAGTACCTTCAGGGAAACTGCTTTAAGACAGTTGACTCCTTACTCAGGTCCTTTTTCAGATCTCCGTTGGCCTTAGGCCCTCTTACACGTGGAGACCTTGCCCCGCAACATGTCAACACTTTCTAAAAGTGTACCGATGACCCCTACTCATTGGTGTCATTTTTTGAAAGGATATTTGTAAAACTTTTTTGGTAATTATTTGGCTATAAGTGATTCACTTGATTCGCAATTTGTTACGAGTTCTCAGCAATCATGCATAGATGGAAATTTTGCGGTGAGAAAATCTAAACCTGCAAATTGTTTTCGAATGCAGGGAAGTTTTAATGAACAATAAATATTAAGTTGGCATGACAGCACATCATGTAGGTATTTAATCGATTTCTTAAAATCCATTCTGTGGTTTTCTTTTTGGCATTTTGGAGTCATTTTTAGCATGATAATCTTATACTATATCTTTGGCGAATATTTGATCCAGTCTTGGTACTCTCAGTGGTAGCAGTGTATCATGAAAAATAATGTTTGTTAGATCTTCATGGTAGATTTCTAGTAGAATTTTTGGAGGTTTCCTTCTTGCAAAGCAAGTCTCATATTGTGGTTCATTTACCATTAAGGTCCAGAAATATCCTGAATTGGACAACTATCGGGGTAGTTACACCATATAGGATGTAGTATTACCCCAGGCAAGTATGACCCAAGGACAAGTACAATTTGGGCTCCACCTGAAACTACTTAGGTGCTCCCTAGAGAAAGATCACAATAAATTGAAGTTACTGAGGAGGGAAAGGAGATGCAGAGAAAATAGCTTTCTTTTCAGTTTTCATTTCTGGGACTCAAGATTTCCCGTTCTATTTCAATTTCTTTCCTACACAGTGTCATTTTTCCTACCTATGTCTCAAAAGAATTGCCAGTGGCATATTGGGCTAACACAGTAAACACGCACAGATGCAGCAGGTGAAAGACCTATTCCACTGTGTTCCTTCCCTCTCCTAGCCTTGCCTTCCCCCAGAAGAACATGGATTACTGACTTAGTTGAGATGTTTGCTTGCACACCTCTGCATGTACGCTGAGCTATATGCATGTACATTCACAAATGAGTACTCTTAGTGTTTTCCTGTTGGGACTCATCCTCCCTGGATGGCAGGTGAGGCTGTAAACCTTGCATCAAACTCACCAAAAATCCTCTTTGCCCATCTCCCTCTCCTTTCCTGGCTCCTGGCCCCAACCCTCTGTGGGTCATTAAAGCAAATTTGCATCACCTTGTCATTGAGAAATCTTAATTTCTGAATGCTTTCTATGAAACTGCAAAAATATTACTACCCAGGGTAAACGCTATTTATTTCATTTTGTTCATATTCCTTGCACTGATGTATTTCTAACATCAGAATGTTTTCTCCTGTTCGATGGTGATTTATGTTTGTATATATGTATGTGTACGCATCTCTGCATGTGTGTGTAGTTTGTGTGTGTGTTTACCATGGTCTAGCCCACTTAATATTTCTATTCTTTCACATTTTCAAAATTAACGATATTTGTGTAAAGGATAAACTCTCCATTTTAAGGAGCCCTTTTTCTTTCTTAAATCATGTGTGGAATGCACCTTTTGGCTCTTCCCTGTGTAAATAATGTGTAAAATAATCAAAGCACCATCACGACTTGACAGCTCAGGCCTTTGATAAATAGGGCTTTATGTGGGATTATCATATGACATTTCCAAACTAAATTATATTTGAGTCATATAGGGTACTATTGCATTATCATCCCTCATGTAAAATTTGTACATCTTACAAGGAGTGGAAGAAAATAAAGGGATCTGAATTTGGATGCCCTTTATTTTGAACATGAACTCTTAAAAATTAAAAAATAAAGTCATTTATTTAACATTTCCCTGACTGCCCATCTAAGATTTCTGAACTTCTGAAGGGTATCTTATGTGCAGTATTGTCTCTTGGATTCTATTACTTCCATTACTTAAAATTAGCATGTTCAGAAATCCTTGAAGATGAGCTAATCTACCACTCTCTTTACAGATGAGGGAACTAAGCAGAACCAGAAACACGTTTCAAATCTCCCTACTCCTTGCACAATGTTTTCACCTAACCTTATGGCTTGCCTAGATAACCATATACACAGATAAGATGTAGTCAAAAATCAAGATGATAACAGATAGGCAAATCAAAGATATTCTAAATGTGAAATATTGGCTTCCAAAAGATTTACTTACATACATACTTAACCATTTTGGAAAACATTATACCACTCAAGTCAGAAAATGTTTTTCTTTATTAAATTCAAAATGATTTTCTCCCTTTATGCTATTACTCGATAATTTCTTAGGATTTATAATAAAGAAAGACAGGTATGGTTCTTCAGTCTCCCTTTCTTAAGTCAGAGCTCTCAGAAGAGTGTGACGTGGGTTCTTCAGCACCCTTCTGTGTTTCCCAGTAGCCTTGCAACTTCTGCAGCCAAATCTGTAAGCCCCTACCCTGTTCTGCTTGTTTCTGAGAGAGGAGTTAGAGAAATGAAGAATTCACCATCACCTCAAATAATGCACAGGCTCATGGTAAATTATGTGCATTGAATTTTTATATGTCACATCACACTTTAAATGTTCTTTCAAGACTACATTCTAGTGGGAGGGTCCTTGTGTATCATTCCTCTGTAAATAGAATGCTATCCAACCAACTGTACATTTGAAAGTGTTAATATTCCAACAGGTAAGACTGCTAGATAGTATAGCGGTAAGATAGGTATGATTGCTGCTTTTTAAGAAGTAAAACTGTAAAAGTCACTTACAAACCCATGAATTACAGGAGAAAATATAATATAAAGAACTACTGTACTATGATGCAGAATAAAATTCTATCCGTTACCCAAACCCACTCTATAGTTCATCTGATCCCATAGCCGACATATACAGAATCGTCTATATCATTAAAGCAAGGTAGTTTGACTTATAACAAAATATAAAATATACCAAAGGATGATAGTCTTTATCAGCTCCAATAGAAAGTAATGTCTGAAACAGGATAATCAACATCTGTCAAGAAAGTATTTAAATAGTTATCAGGCAGAAATTATTCATGAGTTCTGGGGATTTCTTTTTTTAAGTCTTTGGTGCGGGCTAATATTCCAAGCAGCAAAATGATTATAAGACACAATACTGGGGGAAAAGAAAAGTGTTGCAACTTCTTTCTTTGGTAATTCATAAATACCAGCATTGACATTTCTAAATTCTCAAAGTTCTCATTACTTTGATTAAAAAAGTCACAACCCCTACATAGCAAATGGCATAATTGCCAAACCAAAAATCCATCATAAAGACACACCAACTTATGGTGGAAATTTGTGACCAAAAGGAATAAAACAGGCAGGTACCATGACAACTTAAAGTACCAAAACAACAACAAAGAGAAATCCGGTCGCATTTTCTTTTGGCTTTATGTGCTGCTTCTAAATATGCAAAACAGTTAGCATGGTAGGTGTTTCTCCAGTACATTAGCACTGAGGTAACCAAACATGGTTAAATAAGGGGGCACCTATTTTATCAGACTTCACATAAATGTTTTAGATTATTTTGTTAAACATTCAAACTAAATGACTGAGACTATATTCACACTGTTTACACAGCAGTAACTGTAATTTGTCAAATGCTAAATTTCTCCTGAACCAGCTCAGAATATTGTGTTCAATTGGAGAAACTTTCTTTATAATCAGTTATTTTCAGAAAATTAAAAATATTTAGGAGCCAACACCAGGGCTTTCTCCCAAGTGATCTTTAACAAAATCAAATCTTTCAGACGTGGAACTGCACCAGCAGAAAACCCTCTCATGTTCATAATCATGTGCAGATGCAAATATCTTTCTCACTCTAATGAAATAATGATACTCAATTTTCTGCAGTTTTATTGACAAATAATAAGAAAGATGTCTAAATGGGTGTGGCAGGGTGAGGGTTAAATCTGATTGTAATTAGATTGCAGTATGCATGGTCATGTGGTTAATAGTAAATTTTCCTTGATTAACTGGTCCTGTTTGTTAAGAGCTCCTATTAACATTAGTGCTCTCCGTGTTGGCTGTAGAGACACACCATGGACCAGTGCAAAATTAATGAAGGCAGGTACGCATGCTGATTAGAATGTGGCAGTTTAATAAACTCTTCCAACATTAAATTATATAATGCATTCATGCTCATGCAGGCTATTCGATGGTCAGCTTGACCACCTATGTGTTAATATTGGGAATTGAAATGCAGAGAGTGGAAGAGATATAGTGGTGTATGAGGTAATTAGCTCTCATGTCTGATAAATGGGGCAATACCTATGTGTGCGCATGTTTTAGCACACCACAAATGGTGCTTTCATTAGCTGGAATCTTCTGTGGAAATTTTTATAAATGTTTTTGTAGCATAAACAGTGGCTCTGATAGCTGTAGCCATCGTCAGCTATTTGAGGCAAATTTTAAGTCAGCTATAAAGTAAGCTTTGTTAGAATAAATGGGTAACAAAAATTAGATGGGAAGCTTATCAATAAACATCTCCAATCTGGACATATTCACTATCATATAGAAAATACTTTATATAAATATAAATGATTTCAAAATATAAAAGCAAATATGTATTAGATTTTGAGCAAGATAATATGACTTTACATTTGTAAGAAGCTCCATAGTTTGCATGTTGCTTCACATGTTATTTAATCCTAATCGTAGACATTTGACTGTTTCCTAATAAGTGGCCAATTAGAGCCTTAAAATCTCACTTCTTGTAACTCAAAGTCCAGAGCTTTCAGCACAGTTCCACAGCCGCCTAAAAAACTAGTATTTGTGAGAATAAACTATTATTTATAAGACAAGTTAATTTTTAACATTAGATGAGCATTCTAGGGACTTAACGTCTCTGCAAACAGGATGCTACTTAGATTTGGTGGAAACACCAAAGAAAAATGTTGTATATTTAACTCTAAGGATAAATAAGTGTTTTTAATGACTTACATTTTACCAAACTCCAAGATACTTTCTGATTGTATTTTAGGTATTCACAAGCACTTTCATAGTGCTTTCATGGAATTCAGTATGCTAACACACAACAATCCAGACTCTGGAACTTGGAGACAGTGTAGAACGTGTTGCAGAAACATGTTGCAACTTCTTTCTTTGATAATTCATAATACCAGCATTGACATTTCTAAATACTCAAAGTTCTTCTCCTTACTTTAATTCAAAAAGTCACAATGCCTACACAGAAAATGGCGTAACTGCTAAACCAAAAATCCATTATAAAGACCAAAAATTGTGTGACCAAAACGAATGAAACAGGCAGGTACCATGACAACTAAAAGTACCAAAACAACAACAAGAACAAAAACCTGGTCACACTTTCTTTTGGTTTTTATGTGCTACACCTTCAGTGAGGTCACCAAATCTAGGTTTACTGAATCAGAAGACTGCCCACTGTTAAAGTAAGCCCTGAGAGGCTGGCTTCATGGATTTTTCAGTCTGGAGATTTCTACAAAAAAGAAAGATTCTTTTGCCATTGCCATCTTGAGTTCTTCTCCCATTCTTAGAATGATAGCTAAAATAAGAAGAGAAAGAGAAAATTATTCTCGCCCTAGCAAAATCGAAGAAGAATAATGAGGAAGCCTAGAAAGACTAATGCGCGGAAGGGCCAGGATAGCAGATTTGACTTTCAGTCCTGGACATCCTTAGGAACTGGCAGTGTGACTTTGAGCAATCAGTTAACTTCTCTGGGCCTTGATCTTTTCATATGTAATTTAGGGAACTGGAGAAAGTGAACTCAAGTTCCTCATATCTCAACAGGGCTTTCTAATTGTTTCTTACCAGGAGAAAAGATACCAATGATCTTTTTCAGACACCTCCCTGAGGACTAAAAGGAGCCACGAAATTCTATGGCAGACAGAAACACCACCTTTGAATAGCATACTCTGCAATTTCCCTCCTTCTAAGGGCTTGAGTGGTAATTTTGGGTCTTGTCTGGCCTCTGATAGCTCTATGGGCTCTAGCCAGCCCGGATGGTCTGATTGAATTCCTACTGTTGTTTTTATTTGACTCTGGCTAGCTTCAAAGGATACTGTAGTAATGAATTAACATTGTCCCCTTGGTAAGCAATTATAATGTTGGTTGCAGTATCATTGATGCTTGTCCTTACTGCGTCCTTTGGACAATGTAGACAGTTATTGATGTTTGGCACTTCTTATAGGTGGTTGGTAGCTATGTGAATACTGTAACTTACAATAGGCTTTTCCATAACACTGCCATGATGTCCATGAATTTGGAAGGATATAGGGACTGCCATCCCACTTTTTGCAGTCATGATATGTGCTGACAAAAATGGGTCATATTTTCCTCTGGATCTAGCAGAATATTTGTATAATGAGGAATGTAAACAACTCCACTTTTTTGTATAGTTTCAGCCAATGACCATTATGGAAAAATCAGTTTTCTATCCAACTTACTTATCCCAAAGAAAAAGTATAGACTCTCAAAAGAGCTCAAACAAGGCTTAGTCTTTACTTCTTACTTTCGACCTTTGGCTGCTTTAAAAACTAAGCATAATAAAGCGTTTTAGCTGAACACTGGAAGTGGGAGAAGGATACTCCCCAAAGAATACAAGGGTATTAAGCATTGAAAATGGCATGATTTGATGGCCAGGGTAACGAAATGTGGTAAACATGGAAATACAACTATGATATCATGCATTTCTTTAAAAAACCTTAGTTACCTGAGGAAGGTTCAGGTAACTTCTTCAGTAATATCAGTCCCTTTGCATCCTCTAATGCAGTATATTTACTAGTTCTTGAGTATTTTGAATTCCTTTAACCTCATAATGACTCAATGAGATAGAAGCAATTTTTACCCTCCTGTTTTACATATTAGAAAACTGATTCTCAGAAAGTTTAATTAACTTGCCCATGGTCACAGAGGGACAGAGGCAGAGGTAATATTCAAACACAGGGAGTCTTAGTGCTCTCAACTCCTACAACTGTTACATCTAAACTTGCAGACCAATATGGTAGCCATTATGTAGCCACTGAGTAGTGGAAATGTAGCTAGTCTGAATTCAGATGTGCTGTAAGTGTAACACAAGATTTTGAAGACCTGGTATGAAAAAGAGAATATAAAATATCTCATTGTAGTTATCTTGTATTGATTACATGTTAAAGTAATAATGTTTTAAATATTTTAAGTTAAAATATAGTATTAAAATTATTTCACCTGTTCCTTTTTACTTTTTAATGAGCCTACTAGAAAGTTTATATTTATATACATAGTATGTACATATCACATATGATGAATGTATATGTACATACTATATCTGTAATGTTTATATTGAACCGTGCTCCAACTGTATTTGTTTTGTACATTTTCCACCATGGGAATTTTTCATTTGTAGTAAAAATCCCATTGGAATGGAAAAAAGGTATAAAACCATAACTCTGACCAAAAAAGCGCAATGCTCTCAGTATTGGCCATAGAATGATGTGCTTCATGTTAATAACCTGAGGAAGGATTCAGAATATGACTCTTCAATAGTCATTATAAAACAGAGTTGGCTGTTTTATACTGTTTGCCATAGAACTTTTCTAATTTACAACGGCTCATGTTGAAGTTTTTTGAACGTTGGAAATTTCTGTCGAGCTGTTGTCCAAACATCAGCATCTATCATGCAGTTCCCACTCTGTGTTGAGATCTTTAAGAGTAGGCATCATGTATTATGTATTGCTTTGTGTCTATCATTTTGTACAAGGAAAGCCCTTGGAGACGATGATAATAGTAAACAGTGACTCTGGTCTAGACATCACCAGTGAGATTGTGAGTATTAGGGATGAAGAGAAGAGAATCCCTCATGAAGTCTGAAAAAACAACTCATTTCATTCACAATTGTACAAGCAATCTGAAAACCAATATTATCAAGCAGAACATATTTAGGTTACTTTCACAAGGAAGTTTCCCTATGAGAAAAAAATAGTCAAAATTAAATGAATTTCTGTATTTGTTGCTGACTGACCAAATGTGTCTTATAAATAAGATTAATAAGTCAGCAAGCACTAGAAAGAAAATCTTAAAAACCACAGTGAGAAGCTACATCAAAAGCAGAGCCCAGAATTATATACTTGAATATTTACATTGTCATAATTAGAAGATGACACATATGAAAAGCCACAAAGTAATGGGTTGTAAATGTGAATGGACATGGGTAGAAATTAATTAAATACATTAGACTTAAGTACACCATATGATTCCAGACATGGTAGAGATCCCAGACATTGTAGAAGACTGAAATATGTAAATGTAGGAGGAGAGGTTTAAAACCTTCACTTACAAATTCCAAATTTGTTTGAGAGGCAATTGCATACAGTTTTTCAAATAACTGATCAAAAGAGGAGTCTAAGTTTAAACTTTTTGAGACAGTAAAAACAACAACAACAAAAATCATTAATGTTTTTTTCCTCACCTCTAGCTAAAAACCAGCTGCATTTTAAAACTGAATTTGGCAGGCTCTTGATGGCATACTTTCAGCATGATGTTTTAAAGATTAAACTATGGAGCAATCTTTAAACATTAATGGAGGTTACATGGCAAATTCTGCTCACACAATAGAATCATCGTGTCCATCTTGCCAAATGCATGTCTCAGCCTCTAAGCTAGAGGATAACAGAAAGATATTCTTATTCTTCCTCCTCTTCTTTGAGTTCTAAGAGCACTCTTTAAATGTTTCTGTAGCACATCTAATTCCTCTCTAATACATTTTGCTGGCTTTGGTGTTCAATTTAATTTAAATCAGCAGAATAATGCAAGTGAATCCAGGTTGCTGTAATGTTGCTTTAGGAAGGTCTGATCCATTTGCAGCTAAGGTACACCCAAATTCATTAACATTTATTCAGTAGGCTTCCAGCAGGTGACTTTATGGGAAGAAACAGATGCATTTGAATGTCACCTTATCACACATGTGACTATCACAGATTTTTGTTCTGTCCATATAATATTGCTGCATCCCATTCTAAGGGAATATGGATAATAGCATTAGTTTAATTTATTTTTCAATACACCAATTACACAGAAATGTTCTCTGAGAGGCTTTGACAATTAAATGATTCCAAATTTTGCATAGGCGCAATGGGAATTGACCTCAATGGCTTTCTAAGTGCTAATTACTAAACCTAAATGCAGTATGGCTCAAAGAGCTAAACCACAGAGAAGGCACTCAGAGGTTGTGGGTTCTAATCTCCACACCAGTAGCATGACCCACAGCAAGGCTTCCTAGAACTGAAAAGTAAAAAGATGCAGTCCAGTGTCAGGCACCATAGCAAAAAACAAAAAACAAACAAAACAAAAAACCCTGATTTGGGACCTGCAGTCTCAAATGGAGACTCTGTACATTCTGAAAAAAAACTTAGCCCCTTGCCAAAAGGAGCTTTTATCATTGAGCTACAGAGGCTAAACAAACCTAAAACAATTAGTATACAAATAAGGGAAAACTATGAAATGCTGGCAAAGACACAGAGGGACTCCTAGAAGCTCAGAGAATGGAGAGATCATGTGAGCCCTCTAGTTCTGTGGAAACATTTGGGAAGACGTTGCGCTGGATTGGAATGAATGTATAACAAGAGTCAGAGCACCTCACTAGTGCTAGGACCAGCACATCTCTGAGCCATATAGTTTCTCCGCTATAAAATAGGAATGATAGCTTCTGGCCTGTAAATGTACAAAATTGTGTGGGGGAAACAAATGAGACCATGAGAACAAAAACATTGTAAACACTACAGAGATCTGAAGTGCTGTAAATGTAACGGCTATGTATTATTGGGCTGCTGGATTGGTTTGTGAAAAAAGAGATCTGAAACAGCAGATTCAGCCTTAGTATTCATGTGGTTTGGGGGCAAGAGGCTCTGCCTCCTTGGAGAGCTCCATGAAACATGGCGGGCAAGATGCTGTTGGGGTCTGCGCCCAGAGAGTGCTCCTGCCCAGAAGGAAAATGGCACTGCAGCAGTACCCTCCTGCAAATCAATAAAATAAAGCCCACATTAAAGTAAAAAGAGAAGATGAAAAGGAGTGGGAAGAGAAGAAGGAGGAAAGGAGGTAAAGGAGGAAGGAAAGCAAATAATTTAAACCATTAGTGAAGTATCTGGAAGGATGCTAGAGAGTGAACAGCACTGCCTGCAGCTGAAGACTTCACCCACACCTGCTGAGGCTCCTCCTTAGCTTGGTGTATCCTCCTCTCCTTTCCTGTTCTCTCTTCCTCTCCTGCCCCTTCCCTCCACTATCCTTTTCCTCTCTCTTTCCCACTCCTCACACAAGTTCTCTTCCTAAGTTAGCCCATGGATGAATTTTCTGGCTTCCTGCTACCTCTCCTCACAGTCTTTCTTCCTGTCTTGCAAACAAATTCTGTTCTCTATGTTGCTGTATGTCCTCTCTGATCCAGTCAGTCTGGTCTTTCTTAGTTCCTTCCCATTCTTCTGTCTTCCATTGGCCTGTACAGCCAAACAAGTGCCTAAGGACTGAGCAGCAGAAACAAGATCTGCCTGATAAGGTGAAGGAGAGAAGGCTGTAAATTATGGTAAACAGTAAGAGGAAGATATGCAAAGATCCACTGGATTATGATGGTTAATATTTAGTAGTGCTTACTATGTGCTAGGCATAATTTCAAAAGCTTTACATTTCTTAACTTCTTTAATTTCATTACCAACCCTACAAGATAGCTACGGTTATTATCCCTATTTTATAGAACAGTCAAGAAAACCCAAAGAAGATATTCAATTTGCCCAAAAGTCATATAGGTTTTAGTCTGGCTGAGGATCTTGAATTCAGCCACTAGAGGGGATGGATGCCTGGGTAAAGGAAATAATCAATGTTCAAAGTATTCAAGTGGGCTTTTAGGACTGGTAGTGAGGGATTTGGAATTTCACGGGTAAAGAGTGTAATGCTTGCCAAATGGGTCATAGCCAACTTCAAGGTAGCTACCACAAGCTTATGACAAAGTATAATATTGTCTAAGGACAACCCTTCTCTAGGAAATGTTTTCTCAAGGCTGGATTTGTAGGATGAAACATTTTTGAGAAATTAATTTTTATTGACTACCAATTTCATTAGAAATGGGAGATTCAAATGAAACAGAATGAAAATCAAACTAAACTCAATGAAGGCCCATACATTAAACTTTGTCCACACTCTCCAAATGAGTACAGATCTGGCAAGATCCTGCTAATCAGTGGCAGCAAAACATCATGCACATTACTGGGGCATGCATATGGGAATAGCATGACTTTTTTATAGGTGCTGCATGAAGGTTGATATGTCATTGCAAAATAGCTCTTGCAATGTTCTCCATCAGCGCTGTATATGTTTGCTAAGATACAAAAGCAATATGAATTTGTTCAACAAGATCAAGTAGTCTTTTTTTTTGTAATAGTGACTCCTTTTCTTTTTCTTTTTATTCAGATATTTTCTCTCCAGTTCATGAAGGTTAACACTATATCTGATACTAAGTTTGACTAAAAGAAATCATTTTAACATATTTAGGCTTTAGGAGAAAATCTTCGGGTACAATACAGGATCCGGTAATTGACTATTATTAGTATTAATAGGAATTACACAGCCAAATCTCACTGCCATGCACTGAAAATTTGCCACTTAGGATCAAGCCTCAGTAATCACTGGAACGTGTTGAAGTGTGATTTCTGGTTCACAGACCTCTCAGAAAGGAAAAACAGATATGGGAGTTAAGTTTGGGATAATAGAAAGGAAACTTCTTAGTTTGTACTGCTTAGAATTAGAAATATATAATAAATAATCATCTTTTCTTCAAAATGTAGTAATCAATTTGCTATAATTAATAGGATTGAATTAATACATAGGACAAGAATCATTCTTATAAGGGACTCTTTAATACAGGATCTTTTATGTGCATTTCTTCAAATGAAGGGTACCTCTGGTTGTATTTCTTTCTGACAGAGCCATTTCCTTGCCTTCACATCTCTGTAGTACATATTATTTGAATATCTGGAATATGTATTATTCCCTTGTAAGTAGGTTGTGAAAATTACCAGCCCACACAACTTTTATCAATATGGCTTATGCTAGGTTTTATTCCTGATGTGAAATAGAAGAAAAATTGGCCTTCTTTCCTTTTCACCTGATAAAATTTGTACTTACCTTGAGATAATTTTTTTAAAGACTGCTGTTAAACAACTACTAATCCATTTTTTAAAACATGGGTAAATTATAAAAAAAGGTAAGCATGGCTTTCCTTATTCTTCCTGTTTAGGCAAGAAATGAGCAGCACATTTTGCGTGTGTATTCTTTTCATTAGTCTGATGCTGTCTGCAGTGATGCCACACACACACTCAAAAAATGCCCTGGCTATTCCACTTCCCTACCTTAGTATCTTTCATATTTTTAAACTTGATTCAACAATCATTCCACACCAGGGGAGGTATCATGACTTTTGAAATCCTCAGTACTTTTCAATAAAAAAGATGAAATAATTTTACATAAGCAAGTTTAAAATGTCAGGAGAACAAAAATGGATCTATTTGAAATCGTTTCTAACACAAAATTTGATTTTTGTCAGTGGTGCATGAAAAACAATGAAATAGCCAAGGAAACATTTTGATATTATACATTCTTTTAACAGAGGGTCAGTCTTAGATTTTTAATACTTGGCATCCTAAAATAATATCAATATGTTTAGTTAGGATATAGAATTATTTGTTTGCTTTAAGTAAAATTAAAAATGGAAGGACTTGAAGCAAAATATGTTAATAAATCTTGTACTGTTTTACTGATATACTTAATGGAGAGCTGTGATTATTAATTTATAATTGTCATACTTTCTTTTTGTTTTTTTTGTTTTTTTTTTTTTTTTTTTTTGAGACGGAGTCTCGCTCTGTCGCCCAGGCTGGAGTGCAGTGGCCGGATCTCAGCTCACTGCAAGCTCCGCCTCCCGGGTTTACGCCATTCTCCCGCCTCAGCCTCCCGAGTAGCTGGGACTACAGGCGCCCACCACCTCGTCGGGCTAGTTTTTTGTAATTTTTTGTAGAGACGGGGTTTCACCGTGTTAGCCAGGATGGTCTCGATCTCCTGACCTCGTGATCCGCCCGTCTCGGCCTCCCAAAGTGCTGGGATTACAGGCTTGAGCCACCGCGCCCGGCCCAATTGTCATACTTTCAAAAACTGCTGTGTAAGAGGTTTCAGAAACATCTGCATGGTGAAACACAGAACCATTCATATCCAATCCACCAATATTTAAACAAATCCACTTTGAAGACATGCATTTCCTCTATTCAAAAACTGCAGGTGATTTTACCAATGCATGCTGGTCACTGGAAATTAGGTCAAAAATATCTCGAAATGGCAATGTTGTACCATTTCTCAGAAACTTAAAAGTGGTGCATATCATCAAGGGGTCTGCAGAAAGAAACACAGTATAAACAAAGCCAACTTTGGATAGAGCATAATTTGTTCTTTAATGTGCTTGACCTCATTGGAAAACATTGTTCTATATTCATATCAGTGTTAGGTTTTTTAATGTTTTATTCTAAACCACGTGTGGATTTATGAAAGTCTTTTTCTTAAGAGCTAAAAAACAAGCATTTTCATTCTATAAGAGGAATGTCCATTGATAACTGTGATTTGCATTTGCAGACTAATATTAAAAGACCAGGATGTTCTACCTCTTTTAAAGTAACTCTTGTTTCAAGAGTCTCCAGAGAACTTATCCCTTAACCCTCACATTGAATGGGTTTTAATATTTTAACAGTTCTAAAAGTGACATGGTCTGTAAGGAGCCCCGGAGTGAAGTGGAATCATTCCTGTCAATGATACTTTTGAAAATAGAATGTTTCCCAGATTCCTTGATATATAAATCAGCAGGGAAGTTAGGTGCTCCAGTTGCTTCTGATGAGTTGGAAAAGGTAACCTCCAACCAGAGAGCAAGAAATGTCAGCACATAGTGCTAAAAGCTATCTTCTCCTGTGAGGTGAATGGAAAGAAAATCCCATTGCACAATTCTAAAGAGTTAAATTTCTTCAAGAGGCAATGGAACAGTTTAGTTTCATCAGATGCCTTTTCTTCTTCCTTCTTGATATATTAATGTTCCTCATATTTTCTTTCCATGTTGCAATACTCTAAAACATTTCTATCCATGTGCTGTGAGTATTGAGAGTGAACTAAGCATAGACTTCAGAATAGCCTCCTTGCCCATTTTGTTCTCCCTTGCCATACTTTGGGCTTTGGTGCCTTGATACGTTTGCAAGAGGAGTCCCCTGAGCTGGGAATGTTTTTCTTCCATATTATAACTATACCTTCTCCCAGGGCCTAATTCAAACACTTCTTTAGTCAGAGTCCACCTTTTATTTTCAGGTACATTATATGCTTGGCATATGTTTCCTGTGTAATAGACATATATCTGAATGAATGCATATCACTAATTATTTGTACCACTAACAAGCCACCTAACAACATCACTGTGTTTAGATGTCAGTTTTCCCAACCAGCTGGTAAGCACCTAGAAGAACAGATGTATTTTACTGTGGTGTATATCTTCAGTGCACATGGTAGAGATCCTTGTAGTAAGAAGTCAATGGATGTCTTTTAAATAAAAAGTAGACATGAAATACTATTAGTAGAAGATATGAAGTCTTAGCATAAAAAGTTTCTCCCATTTTGTGTATTATACAAATATATACAATATATTTGTATATTGGAAAACAGCACTGTAACACTAAAGTAATCTCAACTAAGGCAAGATCTCAAAGATTTCACCAAAGTATTGACAATGAAAATAAGATTATATTAAATCAACCTATGACATTTGATAAGCAGGCCTTTAAATCTTTCAAAAAGGAAATATTTGAAGGATATTAACAAATGACTCACATAAATGAGGAAGAGGCAAACTAATGTTTTAAAGATTAATAATGTATGAGTTTTGATTCAAAATGTAAGCTGCCCTTCTCTCTTCCAGGGGCTTAAAATGGAAAAAAAGTAAGTCCTGGGCGTTAAAAACAACTTCTTTAATTCCAAAGAGTCTTTCACATAGGAAGTTCAAAGTTAAAAATTGTTCGGTGTTAAAAATTATACCTAATGGTTAGATCACTATTATTGCCATGGGAATCTAGGGGCAGAGAAACCAGGATTTATAGAAAGTCTGAAGTCACACAGATTGTAATCTGACCAAGAGAACAATGTCTGCCTTCCAAATCTTTACTCATTCTCTTGTTCTGGAGCTACATTTTCTATATCTCTCATGAGGAAATATAATGAGAAATAATTTTTAAAGAACTAATAGTAACCACCAAATTTGAAATTTTCTAGAAACTACTTCCTGTCCATTTCCACTGTCACTGTACTAACTTAAATCTTTTTAAAATAATCAGATTATTATTATTATAGTCTCCAATGGGACTTTCCAATCTCAGTCTCTCCCCTTACCAAATGACCCTCTTACCACTGTGATGTAACTCTCTCCAAGTTATGCAGCCCAAAGATGGTAGCACACCTGACCTCATTTCACCAGTTATTAAGGTCTTATAAAATCTCATTACACCCTAACTAGCTAACCTTATTTTTCTACCATTGAACAGTTTAATATGTAAATCACTTTTCTAATTGTATCAAATACATTAATCTTGACTTTTCAGATCTATTTTAAATGTGTGAAGGCTCACCGAAATGCCAGACACAAAATGGATGCTCAATATACACATGTTAATTGAATGAATAATTGAAAAGATTTTAAAAGTGCTTTTGAGGTACTGGTAAATTGAAGCACTTACAAGCTGCTTTGTAATGTTTCCATCTAACCCTCTGTATGTAAATATTAATGGGTTCAAGAGTTCTAGGAAAGAAATCAACCGAGGCCCCTTTCCCTTTTCTCATAAGAACAACTGTGCTTTAAAACATTTCTCTAATGAGAACTGCCTCAGACAGAATTCAAAAGATTCTTCCATACTTAAAGGTATTGAATTTATTTGAACACCAAAAACCTAAAACTCAAGTTTGTCTTCCTATAAGTACTTCAATAAGACAGACCCAATAGATATCAATTTAAGAACAACATCTGGATCTCTTACACCTGCTTAATAGACACAGAGTGACTCCAGAATTTTAAGACAATAAATAAGAAAAAGGATACAAAGCTAGCAAACCCTATGTACTATGAATTAAAGAGCATAGCTCATTTTTTCATGATTGAGAGGAATTGTGAATATTCTCATAGTAGTCCCATAGCAATTACTTAGAAGATGCAGCCTCTCAGAGGAGAGTTCTTATCCATCTTGTGCATTTGTCTGCAAGTCAGGTATTCATAAATTTCCTGGCTTCATTTCAATCTTAGTTGGGCAAACAAGCGTATGTTTTACAATGGACCCTTCTTGTCAACCCTTCAATGATTAGCTCCTTTGTAGTTTGATGATGATCAAATCCAGTGAATGCTACTCTTGGGTTACTCATGAGTCATCTCTTTGAGATTCCCCATCCTGCTCTACCTGCACCCAGCAAGAAAACATCATTTCTTGTGGTCAGTAATCATGACCTCACTTCTTAGGGAAAGAGTAAGAGAAAAACCTACAATTCTTAATAAGCTCATTATGAGCATCATGCAGACACCTGGGCAGCTATTGGCTTTTAATGACCAAGATTCACAATGGCACAAGCAGACAACTGACATTTTGCCTTAGCACATTTTGCCCAGCATCTCTGACCAGTGATAATTAACCTGAAGGTAAGGAACCAGTCATTTTCTTAATACAACAAGGCACCTCTTTCAAAGTTGGGGCTCTTCCTGTTTTAATAATCAAAAGGAAAAGACCTTTGGTACTTAATATTTAAACAAAATGTTTAATATTTACACAGTAAAGTTCTTCTTCTGATATTAAACCAGCATTAAAGCAGGGATGGAAATTGGTTTATAATCTCTGACACTAGGCCTGGAGCCCTGTAGTGTAGTAAACAATGTCACTCTTCAGATGGGCACCACCTGCATTGGGTTCAGAAATGTCAACTGTAATTAAACATTTTATTTCAAGGATAATTCATAGGTTATGTGCATGAAGGACTGCTTTCTGCCACGAGAAATTTCAAAGTACTGGCCTGTGTAAATAAGAAGCAGGTCTTTTTTTATTGCATCTTTTTTTTCAAAAAAACCATACGCAAACTGCCTGAGACTTAATTAATATTATTCTTAAACATATCCTTCATATTTTTCAAAGGATTTTAAAGTAGATTTTATGAAGCTTGACTGGTAACGATGCATCTCTACCTTACCAATTGTTTCCTGAAGCTATAAGCTCTAGCTATAAGTAAGAATATGGTGGGGGAGAGGGGAAGAATATGATTTGCCACATGCTAGCATGATAAACTAATAATGGCAGAGTGGGATTGGCTCTCACTAGCCCTACATTTTGCCTTTGGGGTTTTGGTTTTTTTAACTTATGATTTCAATGCAAACTTGAAAATCATTTATAATTTTTAAAAAGAATGACAAGTTATTCATAGGTGTGGGGGTCAATTAGCACCTCTAATAATGCTTCTCAACCTAATGAGAATTTACAGTGAAATTATTCAATTAAGCATGTGTGTTCATGTGTCTCTGTGTGTGTGTCTAAGAAGGGAGTAAGTAATCCTCTGTTTTTCTATATCAATAGCAATTCACTACTGTTCATTGGCAGTAATTCGTTAGAAGCTAATATAATGACTGAGAGACTTATTAATAAAACACACCTTTCCTAGCTCTCCACCTTGATATTCTACATCTTTTTTTTCCTCAAAATAGGGCTTAAGAGGAAAAACCTTAAGTAAAAATGCTCTTAAAGTAAGGAGAAAAGATCTGGGTAAAAGTAGCACTCTTTCATGCATTTAACACAGTCCCTCATAAAGAGTGCTCTTTTCTCTATTTGAGGCAACAAGGAAAAAAGATGCTCTGTCACTGTCTCTCACTCACTTTCTCTTCCTTTGCTTTTTGAGTTACTTCATAGCCAAATATTTCATGACATACATCACCTACCAAAGAGAAGGCCTTAGGTACATGAACAAGCTCAAACATTAGGCAAAGACATTTGATGGGGAATGCAGAGCCCCGCCTGTATCAGGTGGGCACCTTGCAGAGAAGCCTCTGACTGGGCTAATGGAGCCATGGTCACTGAGGCACCTCTCAAAGATAAAATGTTAGTTGTCAGTGGGAAAAATTGGTTGTCAATAGCAAAATGCAACAGACAAATATTCTTCTAAGTCACCTTTCCAAAATGAGTGTAATATGAGCATTTGTTAAATGAGTTCTGATTATACTTGCTTTAATTAATAATCTTTCCTTTAAAAATATGATTGCCATAAAAGCTATATAAAAACATGTGAAAAGGAAATGACACATTAAGAGAAAATGCTATAAATCATATACACACTGATTAAAATTACATTTGAATTTAAAAACTGACATATAGAAAAAAATACTTGAAAGAAATATGGCAATGTGTTAGGATGGCAGAGGTATGGGTAATAATTTTCCCATTTTCCAAATGTTTATAATATGATCATATGACTTTAATTATTAAAAGTCTATGTCCAGTAAGAAGATAATTACTTTGGGGAATTAAAAATCCCACAATGCGTTTGTTCATCAAAACACATTAGAAAAGAGGTAGAGAAGAAATTTGGTGAAGGCTTGGATCAAACACAATTTGAATTTCTTTGTCTCCGTATCTCTTTATCAACACAAAGAAAACAGTTCAAGAATATTAGCAAAATAGGACAGAGTGGGAGAAGGTAGGAGAAACAGTATTGGAACAGCTAGTCGGTCTGACCCTGGAGCTTCTTTTTAACTAATAGCAGATCATAAGCATTAAATATTTCCTTTATCTTCCTGTTAAAATGGTGTTACCCTGGCGGCAAGAGAGACAAAAGACAAAAGCTTTCTCAGTGCATCCATATTCCTTCCTGGTTAGGAGAGTAGTAAAGGCTGTGTTTTGGTTATGTCTACAGCTATCAAAATAGGATTATCACATGGACAATGTATGTCAGCTGCATAAAACCATGTTAAATTAGACCAGATGTAGATATTAAATTTACCAAGTCATTATAAACTTAGAAAGAATCTGTCTAAAGTCACAAAGCTAGTAAATGACAGAACAGATGAGATGGCACAAATGATCAACTTGATTGTTCTACCAACAATCTAGATGTAAGTACATATACAGATGTAGATATAGATGCTATAGATAGGGATATCATTATCTCAATCAATTAACATTTGGTGACTATTTCTCATGTGACTTAGAGTGCAAGGTCTCTCATTTTTCCTTTCAAACTGACATGATTTCCCACTACATCTCTCACCATACTTTCCTCTCTGCAAAAATTCCATGATTGCAAGGGGCCTGCCACAGTGACAATGCCAAAAGCTTTCCGTGTGATAAACCCTATGAGTAAACCTTGCAGTCTCTAGGGGTGGACAGGTAGAGGGTTCTAGCAGGAGACCTTTTGTGTAAAGAACCAGGTGAAGGGCATGGCAGTCACGGAAGAGTTATTATAAAACAAGATTTTTCCCCTAGAGCTTTCTCCTTTACCTACTGAAATGGAAAAGGCTTAGGAGAAAGAATCCTAAACCACTACACCTGAACAAATAATAGAAATTCATTTAGAACAAATACAATATTAAAAGCTATTTTTTCACTACAAAATTAATTGATTAACTTTTTCCTCTACAAATATATTACTGGAACTTTCTCACTGCACAAACTCTCCAAATAAAATTAATGGTTTTGTTTTGAAAATTAATTTAGATATTAAAAAATTATATTTTCCACCAAGATCTCAGTTACTCAGATTAAATATTAACCAAAAGCTGTCTTCTGCTTAAATAGAATTTAGCCTTTGAAGTGTTTTTATTAATCTCTTCTGATGTAGGTGCTTGAAATTCTATGAGAGTGCCACTGCCGCCCGTTCTGTGCATCACTTACTGTAATTTATTTTCAGAACATAATTCTATTTATAAATGAAAATCCTATTAAAAGAAGACAAGAAAAATTAGTCCTAGACTTTGCATTGGTAGAGTAGAAACAAAATGAGTAGCCTAACCTGAAGTGACATTTACAAATTACCTGTTAATTTAAACCGGGTTGAGGGATGACAGAGTTTAGTCAGACTGACAGGAAGTACCGAAGGAATGACAGTTGGGCCTGGAGTGGCCATAAAGCTCGTGAGGCTGGCACATTTATCTGTGTTCCCCCACTACCCCACCGCCTCCCAGAAAGCTTCCTGCCTAGTAAATAATATATTTTTAAAAATATTTACATTTTTGGCAGACTAGTGAGTAAAGGTTTTACATAGCCGAGGGCTCTCGTCCTTTTTGTTTTGTAAGGGGAGCAAATCAGTGATTAAAAATGGCTTCTGACTTTAGTCATGTGTGTATCCTCCTGCAACCTACTAAAGCCCAAATATAAGTTGTTTTCTTTTTAGGTGTATTTAATGAAGCACGAGGGCCTAACAAGGCTACAAACAACTGAATATGTATACATGGGCATTCACCACCACCCCAAGGTTTTTAAGAAAGACCTGGTGCTCCTTTTATTTTTCTGTTTTTGAAATGTAACATCCAAAACCCTTGTAGATAAAATCTTAAAACAATAATCTTTTAAGAAGGAACTCTAAGAAGGGACAATACTTGCTTTATACTTGGATTTTTAAATTCAATTTCAATTACTACTAACCAGAATAAATATCTGCTGATATTATATGTATCATGTAACAATTAAAACTCATTTTCACAGAACTTCTATTCCACATTCAATTTACATGGAGCTACATTTCTCTGTCAATGGTCACGTCCTCAGTAACAGTAATATGAGCTACACATATGGATAGACTGAAAATACACACATGTATATGCGCAGACATATACACAAAACACAACACACAATAGTATACCCAATAGTTGGACCTTTCATGAGCAAGACCTCTTCTTGTCTTAAAAAACAAAACTGGCGTTTTTTGTGTTTTTTTATGAGAACATCTTTACCTTCATAAATTGATGATAAAAACATACCGGTTTCATCTTCCTACATCCTGGTCAAGGCTCCTGTCTTCTTTTGTCTCCTTTCAATGTGTTTATCCATTTGAGAATCCAGCAAATTTCAAGGAATTATTGCACTCTTTCTTCTTGTTTACCCATTCTGGAATTCTATTGACTGTGCAGGGATAATTCTGTCACATAAAAGTAATTGCTGTGAATTATTCACACCCTGATTCTCAGAATCTTCACACAACTTTCAGTAACTATTCTGGACTGGAAAAAAATGTTGAGTTTAAGGCCTATGTCTCTGAATAAATGTTTCATTATATTTGTGGTAAAGGTATCTACCAAAGGCAATGAAAAGTGTATTATTTTAGAAGAGTAATGTAACTAAAGAAATAACTTTCTCTTGAAATTTTGATCCAATGTTCTTGATTTCATATCATTTGTTATCTAGCAATAAGGAATAATTTAACCCCTTAATACTAGAATAATCAGAATAATCACAAGAATAATTAGTCTTTCTCAATAAGAAACTGGTTTTGAATAGATAAAAATGTCAAATAGAGTGAAAAAGTTTGAAATACAAGATTCTGATGAAGAGGATCTGTTGGATAAATGAATCCTTCCTCCCTAGTTCCTCAGCCCAGTTCGGTGAGAGCCTGCCCTGCCTTAAAGGCCTCTCCACACAAATTCCATGACTTCTATTTAGCAAGTTGTTGAAACATAATACAAATTTAAAATAAAGTTCAAAAAGGAGTAACCAAGAGAAATTTTTCAACTCTGCCTCTCTCCACCCCAGAAGTGCCATAGGAGTATTTCTCCCAATGTAATCTACCACAAAAAAGAAAATCAGAAGCCTCTGTAGTCCTTTTTGGCACATAAAGAAACATACTTGGTACTAAATGCTACTTTTGAGGGTTTCTTTTTTTTCAATCAAGGTTTAGAGATAAATTATAAATTATCTGTGTCTTAGACTCCTCTGTCACATTGCTGTCAAGAAGCATATGCCTGTTTGGACAATCCTGGTTATTTCTACAAGATTTATGAAATGTTACTTTGCTCTAAGATTGATATCCATGTCCTTATTCAGTATATCAAGGGCATATGATAATGATAGCGATCAATGTTATTTTAACACTGCACAAAGGCCAGGGTGTCAAGGCCATCACTTCATTAGACAACAGGACTATTGATTATTAACTAGAGACTGGCTCAAATAGAAATACCTGTACAATCTCTCCATGCCAAAACATTATTGGTGAGTGAGCAGATTATATAATCTGTCAACCAATATGAAAGTCTCTCAAAACTTAGCAGAGTACGAGGAGCATTTGAAAGGGCATTTCACAATGAGCAATAACTTTTTTATGTCCCTTGACCCTCTGCTATCCTCCCTCCTAAAGCTGAAATCATTTTAGACTTGCAACACTGCCTGAGTCCTGACCTTAAAATGCAAATACTCATTTGAAATTGAGGGGAAGGGGATGAGAAAACTAAGGTTCAGGTGAGAGTGGAAGAGAGAGGAAGAAAAGAGGTTACAAGTATGAAAGGAGACAACCAAGAACTATTTATGCTCTACTTTTCTCAAATCTCAATTCTATGTTCTTAAAAATAGTAGATGCTTTCTAAATATTACAGAGCTAAAGAAAACCACACCGTTTCTCCTTCCTGTCAAGAGATGTATTATTGTTTAGCTGACTTCAATAGTTTTTTACATGCAAATTTATCAGATGCCCATTCTCTTTGTCCTGAGCTATGAGCTATGAAATGTGTGTATGTGCTATGCAAGTGTTAAAGAGGCCTCTCTATCCTGGAGTAAAATATTCAGACACTAAGGCAGTTTCTCCATCATGGACCTTGCTTCCTAATCAGCATAATTTCCCCCTTGACCAGCCCTCTATGTGCATACATTTAGAAAAAAAGAAGTGGGTTAAAAGGGGGGCATTGACAAAACAGCCTGTTCAAACCAGTGATTTTAACACTTCCTAATGGAGCTCTAAGAACTCATCCTAAGTAAAGCAAATGGCATGAGGCATGTGGAAAACTGATTAGTGAGGACCAAAGCAGACATTTATTGCCCAGAGGTAGAAAGTCCACTAATCTTCCTGTTAAACCTCTGTTTTCATTTCCTTCTCAACTAACCTCACTCTGGACCAAATACATCACCTGTCTTAAGCCTCCAACTGGTACTGAAATCAAAGAAGTCAAGGGAACAGTTAGTGGAATCTCATGGGAATGTATTTCCCCCATTCGCCCCTGCATTCCTGAAGATCAGTTTGAAGTGCTGAAATGTCAGGGCCCTGGCTCCTTACAGCTTTCACTACATTTTTGCTTTTCAGAAGCAGCCTTAGGAACCCAGATCATGGTCTGGATCCTTCACCAGTGGTCTTGAGCAAGGGAAATGGGACTGACTTTGGTAAATTATTGAGCACATAGAGAAAAATATCTTTAACTATTTGTAACATGAGGATGTGACAGGAGCCTTCACTGTCCCTGGCCAAACAATGATAATGGCACTGGGCTAATAAGACAGAACTCGCTCTGATAAGTGAGAGATCCTAATAATGAACATATTAAAAAAGACTGTCAAAGGTCTTTGAGCAACAGAATAAAGAACAGTATTGGATTATAACCCAGAGTATAAAGTAAATACATGTGAGCTCTTATTGCTATAAATAAATGGAGGAGTAAATGAATAAATGAATAAGAAGAGAAAAATCTTCCCCATAGGATTCTAAATAATTTGTGCACACTGCCATCTGGAAGATGGTCCTTAATGCCCTCCCCCAACCCACCTTCCCTCCCTTGAACATGGACCTGTTTGCAAAGAATAGAGTGTACAGAAGAAGGGTTAAGTTTATGGTGTAGAAGTCTGTCAAAGACTACCTGGATCAAGTGATCAAGATTAACACCACCAGTGATAAGTCTTGTTGACAACACATACACCCTGATAGGATGTGAGAAGAAGGGGCTTCACTTTTGTGGTGTTCTTCCCCAAAACTTATAATTCCAGTCCAATCAGGAGGAAAGCATCAGACAAACCCGAATGAAGGGAGATTTTACAAAGTAGCTGATCAATACTCTTCAAAATTGTCAAGGTCATGAAAACAAGGAAAGACTAAGGAACTGTCACAAACCAGAGAAGATTAAGGAGATGTGATGTGTAAATGCAATGTGCTACCTTGTATTTAATCTTGGAAGAGAAAAAAGGATATTAGTGGAAAAATTAGTGAACTCTGAATACAGTCTGGAGTTTTATTAATAGTAATGTACCAATGTTGTTTTCTTAGCTTTGATAAATGTACCTCAGTAGTGTAAGGGGTTAACATTAGGGGAAGCTCTGTGAGGAATATACAAGGATCTCTGTATTCTCTTTGCAACTTTTCTGTGAATCTAAAATTATTCCAAAGTAAAAGGTTTATTTAAAAAATTCAAAAACATTTCCATAATGACCTGCCTAGAATTTTTTCATTGTGTAAAGAAAAGGAATAAAAATGTAGAAAATTACATTTTTGTCAAGAAAAAGAATGAAATGAGAAGAGATAACCTATTTGTATAAAAAAGAACAAAACTGGGGCACACCCAAGATGGCCCAATAGGAACAGCTCCAGCCTCCAGCTCCCAGCGTGAGTGACACAGAAGACAGGTGATTTCTGCATTTTCAACTGAGGTACTGGGTTCATCTCACTGGGGAGTGTCGGACAATTGGTGCTAGTCAGCTGGTGCAGCCCAACCAGCGAGAGCTGAAGCAGGGTGAGGCATCACCTCACCTGGGAAGTGCAAGGGGGAAGGGAATCCGTTTTCCTAGCCAAGGGAAACTGAGACAGACAACACCTGGAAAATTGGGTAACTCCCACCCTAATACTGTGCTTTATGAAGGGTCTTAGCAAACAGCACACTAGGAGATTATATCCCACACCTGGCCCGAAGGGTCCCACACCCATGGAGCCTCCCTCATTGCTTGCACAGCAGTCTGAGATCTAACTGCAAGGTGGCAGCGAGGCTGGGGGAGGGGCACCCACCATTGCTGAGGCTTAAATGGGTAAACAAAGCCACCAGGAAGCTCGAATTGGGTGGAGCCCACCGCAGCTCAAGGAGGCCTGCCTGCCTCTGTAGACTCCTCCTCTGGGGACAGGGCATAGCTAAACAAAAAGCAGCAGAAACCTCGGCAGAGGTAAATGCCCCTGTCTGATAGCTTTGAAGAGAGCAGTGGATCTCTCAGCACGGAGTTTGAGATCTGAGAATGGACAGACTGCCTGCTCAAGTGGGTCCCTGACCCCTGAGTAGCCTAACTGGGAGACATCCCCCACTAGGTGCAGACTGACATCCCACACCTCACACAGTGGGGTACACCCCTGAGACAAAGCTTCCAGAGCAAGAATCAGATAGGAACACTCGCTGTTCAGCAATATTCTATCTTCTGCAACCTCTGCTGCTGATACCCAGGCAAACAGGGTCTGGAGTGGACCTCAGGCAAATTCCAGCAGACCTACAGCTGAGGGTGCTGACTGTTAGAAGGAAAACTAACAAACAGAAAGGACACCCACACCAAAACCCCATCAGTACATCACCATCATCAAAGATCAAAGGCAGATCAAACCACAGAGATGGGGAAAAAGGAGGGCAGAAAAGCTGGAAATTCAAAAACTCAGAGCACATCTCCCCATCCAAAGGAATGCAGCTCATTGCCAGCAACAGAACAAAGCTGGATGGAGAATGACTTTGATGGGTTGAGAGAAGAAAGCTTCAGTCGATCAAACTTCTCAGAGCTAAAGGAGGAACTACGTAACCAGCGCAAAGAAATTAAAAACCTTGAAAAAAGAATGGATGAATGGATAACTAGAATAATCAATGCAGGAAGACCTTAAAAGAACTGATACAGATGAAAACCATAACACGAGAAATACGTGACAAATGCACAAGCTTCAGTAACTGACTCGATCAACTGGAAGAAAGAGTATCAGCGATTGAGGATCAAATGAATGAAATGAAGCGAGAAGAGAAGTATGGAGAAAAAAGAGTAAAAAGAAATGAACAAAGCCTCCAAGAAGTATGGGATAACGTGAAAAGACCAAATCTACATCTGATTAGTGTGCCTGAAAGTGACAGGGAAAATGGAACCAAGTTGGAAAACACTCTGCAGGATATCATCCAGGAGAATTTCCCCAACCTAGTAAGGCAGGCCAACATTCAAATTCAGGAAATACAGAGAACGCCACAAAGATACTCCTCGAGAAGAGCAACTCCAAGACACATAATTGTCAGATTCACCAAAGTTGAAATGAAGGAAAATATGTTAAGGGCAGCTAGAGAGAAAGGCTGGGTTACACACAAAGGGAAGCCCATCAGAATAACAGCAGATCTCTTGGCAGAAATCCTACAAGCCAGAAGACAGTGGAGGCCAATATTCAAAATTCTTAAAGAATTTTCAACCCAGAATTTCATATCCAGCCAAACCAAGTTTCATAAGTGAAGGAGAAATAAAATCCTTCACAGACAAGCAAAGGCTTAGAGATTTTGTCACCACCAGGTCGGCCTTACAAGAGATCCTGAAGGAAGCACTAAACATAGAAAGGAACAACAGGTACCAGCCATTGCAAAAACATGCCAAAATGTAAAGACCATCGATGCTAGGAAGAAACTGCATCAACTCACGAGCAAAATAACCAGCTAATATCATAAAGACAGGATGAAGTTCACACATAACAATATTAACCTTAAATGTAAATGGACTAAATGCTCCAATTAAAAGACACAGACTGGCAAATTGGATAGAGTCAAGACCCATCAGTTTGCTGTATTCAGGAGACCCATCTCACATGCAGAGACACACATAGGCTCAAAATAAAGGGATGGAGGAAGATCTACCAAGCAAATGGAAAACAAAAAAAGCAGCGGTGGCAATCCTAGTATCTAATAAAACAGACTTTAAGCCATCAAAGATCAAAAGAGACAAAGAAGGCCATTACATAATGGTAAAGGGATCAATTCATCAGGAAGAGCTAACTATCCTAAATATAATGCATCCAATACAGGAGCACCCAGATTCATAAAGCAAGTCCTTAGAGACTTACAAAGAGAATTAGACTCCTATACAATAATAATGGGAAAATTTAACACCCTACTGTCAACATTAGACAGATCAACGAGACAGAAATTTAACAAGGATATCCAGGAATTGAATTCATCTCTGCACCAAGTGGACCTAATAGACATCTACAGAACTCTCCACCTCAAATCAACAGAATATACATTCTTCTCAGCACCACATCGCACTTATTCCAAAATTGACCACATAGTTGGAAGTAAAGCACTCCTCAGCAAATGTAAAAGAACAGAAATTATAACAAACTGTCTCTCAGACCACAGTGCACTTAAACTAGAACTCAGGATTAAGAAACTCAATCAAAACCGCTCAACTACATGGAAACTGAACAACCTGCTACTGAATGACTACTGGGTACATAATGAAATGAAGGCAGAAATAAAGATGTTCTTTGAAACCAATGAGAACAAAGATACAACATACCAGAATCTCTGGGACACATTTAAAGCAGTGTGTAGAGGGAAATTTATAGCACTAAATGCTCACAAGAGAAAGCAGGAAAGATCTAAAATTGACACCCTAACATCACAATTAAAAGAACTAGAGAAGCAAGAGCAAACACATTCAAAAGCTAACAGAAGGCAAGAAATAACTAAGATCAGAGCAGAACTGAAGGAGATAGAGACACAAAAACCCTCCAAAAAATCAATGAATCCAGGAGCTGGTTTTTTGAAAAGATTAACAAAATTGACAGACCGCTAGCAAGACTAATGAAGAAGAAAAGAGAGAAGAATCAAATAGATGCAATAAAAAATGATAAAGAGGATATCACCACCAACCCCACAGAAATACAAATATCACCACCAACCCCACAGAAATACAAACTACCATCAGAGAATACTATAAACACCTCTACGCAAATAAACTAGAAAATCTAGAAGAAATGGATAATTTCCAGAACACTTACACTCTCCTAAGACTAAACCAGAAAGAAGTTGAATCCCTGAACAGAACAATAGCAGGCTCTGAAATTGAGGTAATAATTAATAGCCTACCAACCAAAAAAAGTCCAGGACCAGATGGATTCACAGCCGAATTCTACCAGAGGTACAAAGAGGAGTTGGTACCAATCATTCTGAAAGTATTCCAATCAATAGAAAAAGAGGGAATCCTCCCTAACTCATTTTACGAGGCCAACATCATCCTGATACCAAAGCCTGACAGAGATACAAAAAAAAAAAAAAGAGAATTTTAGACCAATATCCCTGATGAACATCGATGCAAAAATCCTCAATAAAATACTGGCAAACCAAATCCAGCAGCACATCAAAAAGCTTATCCACCATGATCAAGCGGGCTTCATCCCTGGGATGCAAGGTTGGTTCAACATATGCAAATCAATAAACGTAATCCAGCATATAAACAGAACCAAAGACAAAAACCACATGATTATCTCAACAGATGCAGAAAAGGCCTTTGACAAAAATTCAACAGCCCTTCATGCTAAAAACTCGCAATAAATTCGGTATCGATGGAACGTATCTCAAAATAATGAAAGCTATTTATGACAAACCCACAACCAATATACTGAATGGGCAAAAACTGGAAGCATTCCCTTTGAAAACTGGCACAAGACAGGGATGCCCTCTCTCACCACTCCTACTCAACATGTGTTGGAAGTTCTGGCTAGGGCAGTCAGGCAAGAGAAAGAAATCAAAGTATTCAGTTAGGAAAAGAAGAAGTCAAATTGTCCCTGTTTGCAGTTGACATGATCGTATATTTAGAAAACCCCGTTGCCTCAGCCCAAAATCTCCTTAAGCTGATAAGCAACTTCAGCAAAGTCTCAGGATACAAAATCAATGTGCAAAAATCACAAGCATTCTTAAACACCAGTAACAGACAAAGAGAGAACCAAATCATGAATGAACTCCCATTCACAATAGCTTCAAAGAGAATAAAATACCTAGAAATCCAACTTACAAGGGATGTAAAGGACCTCTTCAAGGAGAACTACAAACCACTGCTCAGTGAAATAAAAGAGGACACAAACAAATGGAAGAACATACCATGTTCATGGATAGGAAGAATTAATATTGCAAAAATGGCCATACTGCCCAAGGTAATTTATAGATTCAATGCCATCCCCATCAAGCTACCAATGAGTTTCTTCACAGAATTGGAAAAAACGGCTTTAAAGTTCATATGGAACCAAAAAAGACCCCACATTGCCAAGACAATCCTAAGCCAAAAGAACAAAGCTGGAGGCATCACACTACCTAACTTCAAACTATACTACAAGGCTACAGTAACCAAAACAACATGGTACTGGTACCAAAACAGAGAAATAGACCAATGGAACAGAACAGGGCCCTCAGAAATAATACGGCACATCCACAGCCATCTGATCTTTGACAAACCTGACAAAAACAAGAAATGGGGAAAGGATTCCCAATTTAATAAATGGTGCTGGGAAAATTGGCTAGCCATAAGTAGAAAGCTGAAACTGGATCCTTTCCTTACTCCTTATATGAAAATTAATTCAAGATGGATTAGAGACTTAAATGTTAGACCTAATACCATAAAAACTCTGGAAGAAAACCTAGGTAATACCATTCAGGACATAGGCATGGGCAAGGACTTCATGTCTAAAACACCAAAAGCAATGGCAACAAAAGCCATAATTGACAAATGGGATCTAATTAAACTAAAGAGGTTCTGCACAGCAAAAGAAACTTCCATCAGAGTGAACAGACAACCTACAGAATGGGAGAAAATTTTTGCAACCTACTCATCTGACAAAGGGCTAATATCCAGAACCTATAAAGCACTCAATCAAATTTACAAGAAAAAAACAAACAACCCCATCAAAAAGTGGGCAAAGGATATGAATAGACACTTCTCAAAAGTAGACATTCATACAGCCAACAGACACATGAAAAAATGCTCATCATCACTCGCCATCAGAGAAATGCAAATCAAAACCACAATGAGATATCATCTCACACCAGTTAGAATGGCAATCATTAAAAAATCAGGAAACAACAGGTGCTGGAGAGGATGTGGAGAAACAGGAACACTTTTACACTGTTGGTGGGACTGTAAACTAGTTCAACCATTGTGGAAAACAGTGTGGCAATTCCTCAAAGATCTAGAACTAGAAATACCATTTGACCCAGCCATTCCATTACTGGGGATATACCCAAAGGATTGTAAGTCATGCTGCTATAAAGACACATGCACATGTATGTTTATTGTGGCACTATTCACAATAGCAAAGACTTGGAATCAAACCCAAATGTCCATCAGTGACAGACTGGATTAAGAAAATGTGACACATATACACCATGGAATACTATGCAGCCATATAAAAGGATGAGTTCGTGTTCTTTGTAGGGACATGGATGCAGCTGGAAACCATCATTCTCAGTAAACTATCGCAATAACAGAAAACCAAATACCACGTGTTCTCACTCTTAGGTGGGAATTGAACAATGAGATCACTTGGACACAGGAAGGGGAGCATCACACAACGGGTCCTATTGTGGGGAGGGGGTAGGGGAGAGGGATAGCATTAGGAGATATACCTAATGTAAATGATGAGTTAATGGTTGCAGCACACCAACATGGCACATGTATATATGTAACAAACCTGCACGTTGTGCACATGTACCCTAGAAATTAACATATAATAAAAAAAGAACAAAACTAAATAAAACTATACACACATACATTTTTATACATAAATGTATATATAATATATAGATACATAGACATATATAGAGATCATAAATTCATAGATACATGAATAGATCAATACTATAACTGCCATTCTACTATTCACTTATTATTTTATTTACTCACCTACTATTTTTGAAATAATAACTACTATATGTGAGGCACTTTGCCGTCGGTTAGAAATCCAACAATGAACAAGATGAATATGATCCTTATCTCCAGGGAGCTCTTCAGTAAGTTCACAAAAGTTTTGTGTTCCAAAACTTTTAAATCTTCAAGAGTGTCTTCTTAAGATTCATGTATTTCTCAAAAGTGCTAGTTTTTTGGAATAAAATTACTGGGCTGCAAATCCTGATATACCATTTATTAGGTATGTGGTTCTGAGCAAGATTTTTAATACTCATGCCTCAGTTTCCTGGTCTGGAAAATGGGGATCATAGTAATTACTACCTATCAAAGCTGCCATAAGAGTAAAATAAATCTTCACATATGTTATAAAACGCAATGCAAAGGACCATGCCATCCACCAGGGCCTGTTGGGAAAAGTAACCACGGTAGAATGGGGAATCAGAAAGGAGGATGGAGTTCTGACTTTGGAGACAGGACGATACCAAGAAAAAAATCTTCTCTACTTCATAATCTTGCCAGGAGTCAGCTTTGGAACTGAATATGTAAATGTCTAGAAGGGAGGTACAAAACAATCTTGCGAAGTAAGTAAAAGTCACACATTATTATCCCCATAAATGGATGAAGTACCTGAGGCCTAAGGATATTAAATGACTTGTTCATAATTCCACACTGAGTCAGTAAGATATGCAAATTGAGAATTTAGTCCCTTTGGCATTGAGAGTGTTACAACAAAGGTTTTTGTTCTTTAACACACCTTTTGTGTATATGCCCCCCTAATGAGGACTCAAGATCTAAAACTGCCTTTTGGGTTGATCGATGGCTGTGATTGGAGAATTATGCATGGTTCTTTAGCCAGATGGGATGCCAAAGCTTCCTCATGCCTGTTCTTCTATGTAATCCTATTTAATGCTATAAAACTCCTCATCTGCCCTCTCATTCTCTGTCATCACCTCTAACCCCACACCACCGGCCATCCAGGAGAAGCCTCTCCTGCAAGCCATATGCCAGTCTTCCTACCTCTCCTTCCCCGTGTTGTATGGTACAATTAAATTATGATGTATACTTGTATTTTAATGTTATATTTAAAACTGTACATATGCCCAAAGGCTTTAGCAGGAGTTACATTTTTATATCTTGAAAAAAATACATATTCAAAATATCAGTTTTTGAAAAACAAGAAAATTCCTTCAGTAGTTTTCTTCTTTTTGCAAGACAAGAGTAAAGTCAAAATTTTCCCTAGGCTACTTTATGAAGCATTAGCTCAATTTGAAAAGTTTTTTGCTTTTTAAAAAAGCTTCTGGTGGTTCTTCTGGCTATTTTTTTGCACACATGGCACATAGGTGACAGTCTATTTCAACTCAATATTTCAAGTCCATGACCATTTATTGAGTTTTAAGTTTCTGAGACACAAAAAATGAATAAGAGTTTCATCTCTCAAAGAATTTGTTATGTAGTGAAAATGGGAAACAAAACAAATAGCTAGAAAATAATATAATTGTTTTTATCTGACTTACAAATACATTGCTCTTGAGGTTTAGTTGGGGTTATTGGGAGAGGGTTTTGAGAAAAATAGTGGAGAAGGAGCAAAGATATTTGAGTTAGATCTTCAAGAATATGTATGGATTTAATAGGAGAACAAGAAAAAGTAGGCATCTAGGCAGACAGAATCGCATAAGCATGGATCCAGAAACATCAGTTATAGGAGACTTACAATACTAGAGCTTCAAGAGGGCAAGATCAGAGGTGAAGAAGCAAAATATGGTTGAGGGGAGCTTTTGAAAGCCCTTATATCAAGGCAGGTGGATCACTTGAGGTCTGGAGTTCAAGACTAGCCTAGCCAACATTGTGAAACCCCATCTCTATTAAAAACACAAAATTAGCGGGGTGTGGTGGCACGTGCCTGTAGTCCCATCTACTCAGGAGGCTGAGGCAAGGAGGCGGAGGTTGCAGTGAGCCATGATAGCGCCACTACACTCCAGCCTGGGTGACAGAGTGAGACTCCGTCTGAAAACAACAACAACAACAGAGCCCTTATATTCTAGATAAGGAGTTTGAGATTTTTAACTTATAGAGTGTGTTTATCAGAGAGTTTAATGGGGGTTGGGACCTTAGAAAAGGGTGTTGAGGTCATGACTAATAATGGAATATTCAAGTAAAGACTAATAAAATCATCCAGGCTGGTTAAATATTATTTTAAAGGACAGTTATCAATTCACTAATCAAATTTAATTCAGTTTTACAAATATGAAATGACCAATAATGGTTTATATCAGTCATAGCTCTGTCAGGACAACAGAAACACTCTAGGTATTTCATGCAGAAATGGTTGCAACACAAGAAATTAGAAACTTAAAGTATGTTGGAAAGACTGGGGGAGAAAAAGGGCATGCCATCACTAGCATTCAGGAAATCAGGAGATACATAAATTTAAAGAATTTGCCACTGATGATCTTAGCTATCTTCAGCACCTAAGTAGTGCTAAGAAATTGTAGGAGAACATCCAGAAGCTTCTGGAAAAATCTTACTTCTGTCAGCTTCCATACCCCAAACACCTATCTACCCAATGCTGGCCAGATGCAATCACAGATTTTTAATCCCTTTTGCTTTCCAATTTTTACACGAGCATCTTTCACTGGTGGAATCTAAAATGGAAATCTTCCAGCAGATATTTTTAAGGAATTTTATTCTTATGCTTTGAGTCCCTCCAATAAAGTTAGCACAGAGAAGATGGGGAATGGTATAGAGCTGCCAACAATTTGGCACATTGTGCAAGGAAAATCAAAGTCTTGGGTAAATATTTATTTAAATGACATCAATAGTAAAATATACAGTTATCAAATGCATTGAGGAAACAAAACAAGATAAAAAACCAGAGGACTACCTCCTAAGAACTTTAGAACTCTGCCGCACCTTTTTCTAATTCTGAAAAGTTACCCCAATTCAGGTGTACCAAAAATCCGCGAGCCAAGCTCTGCCTACTATGTCTTCTGACTCTAGCTCCAACTATCTCAGTCTCAAAACGTACTCCTGGCTGGGCGCGGTGCCTCACGCCTGTAATCCCAGCACTTTGGGAGGCGGAGGTTGCAGTGAGCCATGATAGTGCCACTACACTCCAGCCTGGGTGACATAATGTGGATCACGAGGTCAGGAGATCGAGACCATCCTGGCTAACACAGTGAAAACCCGTCTCTACTAAAAACACATTAAATTAGCTGGGCGTGGTGGCGGGCGCCTGTAGTCCCAGCTACTCAGGAGGCTGAGGCAGGAGAATGGCATGAATCCGGGAGGCGGAGCTTGTAGTGAGCCGAGATCGCGCCACTGCACTCCAGCCTGGGCGGCAGAGCAAGACTCCGTCTCAAAAACAAACAAACAAACAAACAAAACTTACTCCTGATGGTTCACAAGACTTTTATAGATTTGAAAGACAATGTTCAGTTTTGTCATACTAAAATTGGCACATAACATATTAGGCACTTAAGGTTAAGGTTTCAAATGAGAATAATCATGGATTTCCATGTAAGGTTCTCAAACACACAAGAAAGATCCATCAAATATTGCATTTCTGACCCCCCCCCCCCCCCCCCCCCCCCGGACACACACACACACTTCTTCAAATTTTTTCTTTTCTTTTTTTCTTTTTTTTTTTTTTTTTTGAGATGGAGTTTCGCTCTTGTTGCCCAGGCTGGAGTGCAATGGCACCATCTCAGCTCACTGCAACCTCCACTTCCCAGGTTCAAGTGATTCTTTTGCCACAACCTCCCGAGTAGCTGAGATTACAGGCATGCACCACCATGCCCAGCTAATTCTGTATTTTTAGTAGAAATGGGGTTTCTCCATATTGGTCAGGCTGGTCTCAAACCCCCAACCTCAGGTGATTCACCCGCCTTGGCCTGCCAAAGTGCTGGAATTACAGGCGTGAGCCACCGCACCCGGCCTCCTTAATTTTTTTGGTTGCTTCTCATTGCTCTTAGGATAAAGTTCAGATTTGAAAATCTGGTCTGCCAAGCAGCAAGTCACAGCCCTTGACTACCGCTCCAGGTTAAATTCACATGCTTATATCCTCACATGGTACACAGAATCCCCTCTGGTTTTCTTTCAGTCCTTTCTAGCATAGACCCTTCTTCATCTGCCAGGGATGTTTCTGCCCACCTCCTCCCCCGCCTTCTCTGGGCTGACTGACTCTTACTTATCTATCAAGTGTCAGTTGATGTGACACTTCCCCCCAGGGAAAGAGGCCTCACCTGCTTATCAGTCTAAGTTTCCCATTAGTCTTGCCCATCATGTTCTATACTTTTTCTACACAGAATTTACCTAGTGTAATCACATAATTATGTGCATAATTTATTGTTAATTATTTCTTGTATTTCTGTCTCTTCCAGTAAGTTCTACAAAGGCGATGACCTTTGTTTGTCTTGTTTATAATTGTATCTTCAGAGTCCATCACAGTCTGTCATAGTAGATACTTGGTAACTATTTGTGGAAGGAAGGAAGAAGGAAGGAAGGAAGGAAGGAAGGAAGGGTGGGCGGGAGGGTGGGAGGGAACGAGCGAACGAACAGCACCTTTGGCCTTCATTACCATGATGCACAATCTACTCTTGTAAACAACATCTTTATTTCCCTGCATTTCTGGTGTTCTACGAGAATACGAAAATGTGGTGGGTTCCTTATTGTCAGTCATTTACTGCATGCATCTAAATCCGGATAACTTAATTCTCAGGCCAATAGAAGTTTCAGAGACTTTGGGGGAAATCCTTGAAAAGTAAACCCCTGCCTGGGGAGTGGATTTTGAGTGTGAGAGAAAATGGTAGGTTTCAGCAAAAGAGAAACACCAAGAAGCCACGTCCGTGGGCTTTGGATTAGACTGCCTTTGGACAAGCACTGGGGGCTCTGGCATCTAAACCATGAATTGGAGCACTTTTTAAGCAGCTACAACACCCTCGTACCTTGTAGCTTCTGATCTGTGGCAGCTGCATATTTAGCATTGCAGTTAACCAAAAATGGGTGAATTTAGCAGGAAAACACACTTATTTGCAGCTATCATCGAGTAAAGGCCTTGGAATGGGGTAAAGGAGGAACATTACTGCAGATTGTAGCTAAAAGAAGTTGAGCCGCTTCTTTTCAAATGTGTTGTCAATTGGTGAAAACAGACAGACAACTTCTGCTTTCACATGTAAGCTAAATCAGAGATCCAAATGCAAAATCCAGCTCTTGGGGACATCATTTGGATTTTAATGCTCCCTTGGGAACCTTGAGCCCTTAAAGAAATGAAAGGTTTACAATAAAGCATAAATACACTATTTTCAATTCTGACAGATCTAATCTTGTTCTAAAATAGCCTGTTATTTAAAGGAAGATGATATCCACTTCTAACAACCCAACATTGAAGTTTCAAGAGTTAAGAACCCCTCAACTTGGATAAACTCATAAACATATGAAAATTAATTTTGCATTATTCTTTGAAACTTCACATTTACAAGCATCAAAATTGGCTTTCTGTTATTCTGTCAACTTAAAAGGAAAGAACAACTGGGGATGGGGCAGTTTTTCCAGCCCTCAGCTGCTGAATGATGTCATTGTGTTGTAGCCATTTAGACAGCAGAGATGTGAATGATCAATGCATTGAACAATCTCACAAGGTGGGGTTCAATAGCCAAGTGTAGGAATTTGTTGATAGAGAAGCCAAACACACACACACACACAGACAGACACACAATCTAGCAAAGGAACTATTCAAAAGCTGCCTGGACAGAAGTAAAGCATAGAGATGTAGAGTGTAGGCTCTGAAGCCAGACTGCCTATGTATGCATCCTTGGCTCTGATAGGTACATACAGTTCAACTCTGAACAAGCCACTTATCCCCTCTGTACCTCAGTTTTCTCATCGCTAAGGTAAGAATATCAATATTATCTCCCCAATGATTGCTGTCAGGCTAAAATGACCTAGTAAATGTAAAGTGGTTACAACAGTCATCTGGAATGTAGTAAATCATTGATAAATAGTACTATGATGATGATGAGACCTTCCCAAGGATGCATGCCTGGACTCTTCCTCCAAAATATACATATTTATGAGTACCTTTGGGCCTATACTAAGTGCTGGATGCCATACATTTTCATAAATATATTCTAAATAAGTATGTGTTTATAATTTTGAGCCACACATAAATGTTCATCTAAGGCAGTTTCTGTAAAGGGCCAGATAGTAAGTATTTTAGGCTTCACAACTATTTAACTCTGATGTGTAGTGTGAAAGCAGCTATAGATAACACGTAATAAATGAACATGGCTGTGTTTCAATAAAGCTTTATTTACAAAACAGGAAGTGAGCTAGATTTGGCCCCTGAGGGGTAGTTGGCCTGTTCCTTATCTAATGGATTCTTCAGCTAGGAAATATTTACATAGGTAGTTTCCTAAATGAAGGGATTTAGAAAAGTAAGATTCAAATATCCTTAGTTATTTAATCCAGTGCTTGACAGGGCATTGTGAATATGAGTGAAGTCCTTCCTGACATCACACTTAACTCCTTTTGAGACAGTTAATTAGGAAGTCTCAGTTTCTTTCCAAATTCACAAGAAAAATTTTGGACTAAAACCAGTTTATTCATTAAAAACAATTGTCTACCATTTTATAACTGTTTACTCTGTAGCAATCAATGTTCCAAATGGGTTGTGCATTATCTCATTTAGTAATGATGATACCAAATGCCGACAGCAACACTTTCAGAATATATCCCCATTCTGCTCACTTTCCACCTCCTCCAGGACCATTCTGAAGCAGAGCACCTTTATCCTGTTATAGCTCTTAACTCATCTTCCCATGTCTACCCTTGCCCCTTACAGTCCACCCACAACTTAGCAGTCAGATATTCCTTATAAAATGTGTCAGATCACGTCACTCTTCTGCTCTCTCAGGGTAAAACATCAAATTCCTAATAGTAGATGTTAGACCTTCTGAACTGGCCCTGATCTCATCTCTGGCCTTATCTTTTATTACTGTTACCCTCTGCTCACTCAGTCTCCTACCTCAGGGGCCTTGCACTTAACTCTTTCGTAGACCTCATTTAACAATGGTTTGATCTTTCCCACTTTCAGGTTTTTGCTCAAATACTATCTTCTCAGTGAGCCTACACTGACAATCCTATCTCAAGTTGCACCCCCAGCCATTACCATTCTTATCCTCCTTTTCTGCTTTGTTTATCTCCATACCTCTTATTATATATACTGTTTTTATATTTGCTATTTATAGTTGCTATTATATTTGCTATTTTGTCTGCTTCCACTCACTATAATAAAAGCTAAAGGGGGTAGGAATTTTGTTCATTGCTGTCTCCAGAACCTAAAATAATCCTTGCCACATTGTAGGCATCTCATAAATATTTGTTAAATGAACAGATCTATGAGATGCTTCCCATGTGCCAAGTAAGGTTACAGGTGCTTTAAAGGTATTATTTGATTTAATCCTCACAATCCTGTAAATAGATGCTATTACAACCCATATTCTCAAATGAGGAAACCAAAGAATTGAAAGATTAATGAATTGCCCCAAATCATGTGACAAGTAATAGCTGCATGCCCTTGAAAGTAGGCCATCCAGCCCCAGCCTCTCTGCTCCCAACTACTATGCTACTCTCCTTATTTAACCCTCCCTTCTCCTTGAGTGTGGGACTGATTACCCTGGTTTTACAGATAAGAAAAGTGAAACTCCATGATATTAAGTAACTTTTGGAAGGTCATACAGTCTGTAAATTGAGATGCTAGAATTCAAACCTATGCCTATGAACTCTAAAAATTAGTCTAATTTTTGAATGCTATGTGATGGGCTTTGACAAAGGAAAACTGATACAATTTTATAAAAACACAGCCTTCTACACATTGATGGGCTTAAGACAACCATTCAGAAAGCTCTTGTCCAGCGTGCTACCTGATATGGCCAGCTCTCTAGAGGCTTTCCCAGCACTAAGGGAGTTGCCAGACAACAGCAAGAAGCCTGGATAAAGATATTGTCATCATCCTCACTGCGTTAGGAGAAAAAAGGAAAGAATACTAAACACCCTTGTGAAAGATAAGAAGAAAACAAAGACTTAAATTTCATTTTGGCCAACCAGTTCATCTGGATGCTCCCAAATTAAATTCAACCACCTACAGTTCAGATCACATCAAACCTGGGATTCAAAGAAGATGACAATGTACGTGGCAAAAATTAACACTTCCACTTGGAACACAAATGAAAGCAATGCCTACAATTCAACTAGTGTTAAGTCAGTATGTCTTTTATATTAAGGAAGTGATGGAACAAAGATCAGAAGAAGGAGCAATGGTTGAACTAGATCCCTCATTAGTAACAAGGAGGAACTAAGTAAATCTAAACAAACGTGACAAACACTTGCAGAAACTGTTGTTTTGATTCCTGGAAAAATATATAAAAGGAGGAATCATCTGGAAATTCTAATTTTTAAAAAGACATGGATAAACACTAATGCTTTATTTTATATTTTATTTAAAAAAAAAAGTTAGGTACACAAGGAGGCTATAAATACTAAGAAGGTGCTCTTACTTGCATTTTAAAGCAGTTAAAATTGCAACGATGCATCAAGAAGTATCACAAAAGACCTGGAATTTTAATAATTTGGAGAAGGCTTCTGATGCACAAAGGCAGGGGGGAGGGATTAGATTCTTGATATCCAGTTCTCATCACACCAGGAATCTCATATTAATGTTTGTTAGGAAAAGGAATCCACCATAATTCCTGCAGCCTTAATGTTGAACAGAAATGTCAATATGTTTTATTCAACCTTTTATTTTTCTTCATAAGGTAAAATCTGGCTCATATATCTCAGTACATAATAACCCTCAAAAATTCTAAGAAAGACAAAAAATACATATTTTATAATTATTTGATAATTACTAAGTTTCTATTATTACCCAGAATGCACAACTACAGCTACATGTATTATTTGATGTGTGTGTATGTAGATTTATATGCACATACAAACTCTTTTAAAATCTTCCTCAAAAGGTTAAGGAAATAAAATACTATAAAAAATCTAATGTGACTTAAAATGTTACCTGTGGAAGGACACTTTAAGCAAGTTCCACTGTCTTTCTCTCGCTCTCTCTCTCTCTCTGTCTCTATGTGTGTGTGTATATATATATATACACACACACACATATACACACACACCACAACCAGGATACGTATAATAAAAGGCAACCACAAAATCTCAGAAATTTGACAATGATGAATAGAAATAATTTGATTGAGAACATAACCTTTGAAATCAAAGAAAGCTACACAAAATCCTCAAAGCTGAATTCAGTACTTTGGGCTGGGGAGAGGAGAAATGAGATTAAAAAATATATTTTATTAAAGTTTCATAATTTAGAATGCTCCTCTGTAACTGTTCGGAAAATATGGGTCATATCTTTACTATTATCTATGTCCACAGCCATGTGTGCATGCATACACACACACACACACACACACACACACACACATGCACACACCCCTAAATGGAATTTGTCACTATAGGATATTTAAAATCCAGACTTGCTGCATTTAAAATGTATGGAATTTATTTTTAAACCAGCCATATCTGAATTCAATGCCTTATATTTTGAGTTTTAATTCCAATCATGCTAATTTTAAGTCACAAACATATATCTGCCGGTAATGAAGGTTGTTTAATTAGGTCCAGATAAAATAGCTCCAATTCTGTTTCTGATCCACCTGTCAAAGCAAATCAGTCTTTTACATGGCTAAAAAAAAACAAATTAGACTAGCTGATGACTTTTTGAATATTCAAGTAGACACACCGAGGATAAATCCAAACAGAACTTGTGACTGAACAAAAGCCTGAAACGTGACCTCAGAGATGAAGATATCTTATTCTGCCAAAAGCAGATTTACAAGCTGGGTCTTCCTAGTATTATGAAGTCAAGGACAGGGTGCTAAGAAGAAGTAATGAGAAGGATAACAAAAACAGAACAACACAGCACTACAAGAAATCAAATCTGCCACAGCTTAGGGCAATGTAACAGCTCAATGTAATGAAAAATAAATACAAACAATGATGAAAATTGTGACAGAGAGGGTCAGTTTCAACATTTTCTCTGAAGGAAATTCTAAAACAAGAAGTATCCTAACTCATAGAGTATATGCTATGCACGGTTAACATATAAATTATTTTCAAAGACTATTAAAGATAGAAAAATTGTATCTCTTACAAGTTTAATATGAATAGTTTGGAGTATTCTAGTCCTACAGATCTAGTTTACTTATGTATAAAGCACTATACATTTCAATACAGATCCATGTAAGCCCAGGGGAGAAGTTATTTGAAATTGGCATGGTGGCCATGTGAATAGGAAGTGTCAGATGAGAGGATACAGAAGAAAGAAGAGAAAAAATGACCTGATATCCAAATCCTTGAGAAGCTTCGAAGTTACTTCTATATAAGACCCTCAGAACCTTCCATCCTCCCATAGTTGGATCCTGAGCAAACATGTGAGATGGAGTCAGTAGTCGAGGCTCCAGGAATATGACTATCCTTCTAATTCCTCATTACTGCATTCAGAATAGCCTTTGGATTCAGAAAAGAGACTCATGCTCAACACTCTCATTCCTAAATTGCTTTAAGCAAGAGACACAAAAATAAACACAATAGTCCATGATGTAAACATTTTATAGAAATAAACACACACACACACACACACACATATATATATATATATAAACTGCATAGATAATTTGATAGGGAAAAGATTAGAAAATGAAGCAATTGAATATCTATTTGGAAAAAAATTAATCTCATTCCTTACCTGACTTCATACACAAATTAACTCAAAATGGATAAGAGACCTAAATTGAAAAGTGGAACTATAAAATTCCTAGACAAAAATAGGATAAAATCTTCATAGCCTTGGCATAGGCAAAGATTTACTAGATTAAAACACAAAATGAATGAATCATAAAAGAAAAGACTGATAAATATAACTTTAAATTAAAAGTCTTTGTTCTTCTAAATGTTCCATTAAAAAAAAAAGACAAGTAAAAACAAAAAAAATGCTATGATTGTACATGACAATCAGTAAAGCAACCTAGCTTTTAAAATGGACAAAATATTTGAATAAATGCTTCGTAGAAGATGACATACAAGTGGCTAATCAGCACATGGAAGGAGGTTTATTATGATTAAGTCATCAGAATTTTGTTATTTGTATCAAATGCAAATTAAAACCACAATGAGATACCATTACATACACATTCCAGTGGCTGAAATTAAAAAGACTGACAATACCAAGTCTTGGCAAGGACGTGAAACAACTGGAATTCTCATCTATTACTAGTATAAAGTGGTACAAACACTTGAAAACAGTTTCTTATAAACTTAAAAGTACACTCTCTGGGAATAAATTAGAAAAATCCATCAAAATCTATTTCAGTTCTGACTTCAGCCATGTCTGGAAGTTACTTGATACAAAACCTAGAAACCGCTGTGTCCATCAACAGAAAATTGCCTGGGAAGAAGCACAAGGTAGCATTTTGGGGAGATGAAAATGTTTCTGTATCTTGATCACACTGAGAGTTACAGGAGTGTTACATTTGTCAAAACATCAAAATATACAATTAAAATAGGTATATTTTGTTATGTATAAATTACACCTAATTAATTTAATTTTAGTAGTATTAGAATAGAAAATGCCTATGCTAACCCTTTTATATTACAGATGAAGAATTTGAAGACCAGGGAACTTTAGTGTCCAGCTCAGCTAGCTGATAACAGAGCTAGGACCAAAGTCCTATTCCCTAAATCCTAGATGCACACGCTCTCTATACGGAAAATTTTTTTGTTTTGTTTTTAGCTGGAGTCTCACTCTGTCGCTAAGGCTGGAGTGCAATGGCATGATCTTAGCTCACTGCAACCTCTGCCTCCCAGATTCAAGCGATTCTCCTGCCTCAGCCTCCCGAGTAGCTGGGATTACAGGCACCCGCTACCACGCCCGGCTAATTTTTTGTATTTTTAGTAGAGATGGGGTTTCACTATGATGGCCAGGCTGGTCTCGAATTCCTCTCCTCGTGATCTGCCTGCCTCGGCCTCCCAAAGTGTTGGGATTACTGGCGTAAGCCACAGTGCCTGGCCCAACAACTACCTTTAAACTGAACGACAGAATTAATTTCAATGGAATTTAACCTGAAAGGCCTGGAGATCAGGGATTTTGATTCCTTGAAAGTTAAGGGATTTTGTGGGAGTGATGATGATGATGATGATGATGATGATGATGATGGAGGTAGTATTAAAAATGATTTTGCCTCTACAAATTTCATTTTTTCTCTTCCAAGAAACAGATCTTAATTTCTATTCATTTTTCCCCCACTTTCAGTCTGTATAGTTTGAAAATTGAACCTGAACTCCTGTTCCAAGGGAGGGTACTATGTGGCTATGTTGAAATAATATTTAAGATATGATTAAAGCAGATATATTTTCAAAATAATTCCTTTTTTAATTTTTAAAATATCACTACTATAAAATTTAAAATTACATATGTGGCTCACACTTGTGGTTAGCATTATACTTCTATTGGACAGTTCTGGTCAGGCAATTATATCCATAGTCTTCCCCATTTCAGCTTGTTTTTAGAAATACATATGTCAGCTTATAGCAAGTACTAACTGTACTTAACCCAATAAGTTACCTTATGTGAACCACTGCACAGTTATCAGGGAACTTTTACATTCATTATCTTCTTTGGTCTTATAAGATAATCATTGCTACAAGAAAACTGAGACTCAAAGTCATTAAGTTAGCTGCCCAAGGTCAAGTTAAGAAACAAGCAGAGGCCAGGTGCAGTCGCTCACGCCTGTAATCCCCGCACTTTGGGAGGCCGAGGCAGGCAGCACGAGGTCAAGAGATAGAGACCATCCTGGCCAACATGGTGAAACCTCATCTCTACTAAAAATACAAAAATCAGCTGGGTGTGGTGGTTTGCACCTGTAGTCCCAGCTACTCGGGAGGCTGAGGCAGGAGAATCACTTGAATGGGAGGCGGAGTTTGCAGTGAGCTGAGATCACGCCACTGCACTCCAGCTTGGCGACAGAGCAAGACACTGTCTCAAAAAAAAAAAAAAAGAAGGAAGGAAGGAAGGAAGGGAGAGAGAGAGAGAGAGAGAGAGAGAGAGAGAGAGAGAGAAAGAGAGAAAGAGAGAAAGAAAGAAAGAAAGAAAGAAAAGGAAAAGAAAAGAAAGAAAAGAAAAGAGAAAAGAAAAGAAAAGAAAAGAAGCAGAACCCAGTTGCTAAATTCAAGTGTGTGGATCCCAGACCTGCTGTTTTCCTCTTTGGCACCATTCTGTTGACCCACCTGGAATGTTACCTTTTAAAATTGAAGGTAGCAGAATCAATGCAAATGGAGATGACTTACCATTTGTAAGTCCCTGTCTCAATTAATCCATCTAAACGATGATTTGTGTTGTGCTGCTTATGAGATTAAGGTGCTTTCCAAATGTTATCAGGCCATATAAAGCACACATAACTACTTATAATATTGTCAGAGAAAGAGTTTGAGAATGTAAGAAATGAGTTGGTAAAATGACGACCAAGGTCATAATGTGTAAGTTTGTGATAAAAATATAATAAGGGGAAGACGGGGTAATAAAGAGTTTATATCTCTTCAGACCTATTCATTGGAAAGTTAGGGTCTGTATAGTGGGCCCAAGAATGCAAGCCACCAGGAAAATATTTTCTGTAGGTTAATGGGCTGAGACTAATTCCTTGCCTTCATAGACATTGCATTCCATGGTCTCTAAAATTCCCAGAATGCTTATTTGGTTTCCTGGATGCCTTGTCTCAAAAGTAAATAAACATTTCAAAGAGATATAACTTAAAAGTTGTATTTTTAGTGAGAATAAATAAATTCTACATTCTGGATTGTGTATTAGTTTAAACGAAGTCCCTAGAGCATGATTAGCACATAAAGAGTAAAAATACTGACATTTTGAATGTGTCATACAGAGTATCAGACATCAATTTGCTACTAAAATGCACATACCTTATAAGTTTAACTTAGAAATGAAAGCAGACTACTCTCCTTTTGGTCTTTTCTATAAAAGCAAATGCAATCGTTATGACCACTTATGTCCTGGGTTTACTAGAATGGCCCTGGTTTCGAAATCCTTTCTCATTGTCCCCATGAGAAATCAACTTGCTATGGGCTGAATGTTTGTGTTCCTCCAAATTCATATGTTGAACCCCTAATCTCCAGTGTCATACTGTTTGGAGGTGGGACCTTCAGAAGGTAATAGGTCATGAGAGTGAAGCCCTCATGAGTGGTATCAATGCCTTTATAAAAAGAGACACAAGAGAGATTATCTCTATCCCTCTCTGCCAGGCAAGGACACAATGAGAGAGCAGCTGTCCGCAAACCAGGAAGAGGGATCTCACCAGAACCCAACCATGCTGTCACCCTGATCTCAGACTTCCCGGGCTTCTGACTGTGATAAATAAGTTTCTGTTGTTTAAGCCACCCAGCCTATGACATTCTGTTATAGCAGCCAAAACTAAGATACAACTTGTGCCCTGATTGAAGTATACATCCTGGGTTTTAATTCTAAAAATAAAAGATACACTTTATAAACCTAAACTCAAATTCTTCTCCTCATGGAGACTGCAATCTGGTTGGGAAACTGAAAGAAGTACATGTACCAAGGAAAGAGAATGTAAAGGATTTTACAATAAGTATCAAAACACAGCACAGACTATCAGCAGCATGCCCCAACAGTGGCCCAAGCTATCCTGTCCTCATCAGGCCAGAGCCCAAAGGAATCACAGGGGGTTCCATTCCAAAGAGCCATGTGGGCCAGTGGGGAAAGTTGCTTAATTTCTCTGTGCCTTAGTCACCTAGTCTATAAAACAAGATTAACACCCATTTCACAGTAATGTTGTGGAGATTACATATGATACCCCTTTAAAAAAATATTTTCACTTTGTTTTCCTGTGGAATCCCTAAGGCTAGGAATCTTTGATTACTGAAATTCCTTGAGGTGAACCACATTATCTGCACACTCAGCCCCCTGGCCCTAGCATGGTGGAAGGGTAGCAGCAAGTCTAAAAAGTTATGAGCCAGTAATTTTACCCCAAGTAGGTCTTTACAGCTTCCTTTCCAACTCAGTTTTCTGCAATGAAAGCTGCTGTATAAGCAAAAAATATTATTAGTATTAATAAAAATATTTCAGCCATGCTGCTTCTTGCATCATATGTCATTCATTAGCACCAGCTCATAGGCAAGGCAAAATTTTCATGTCAAATAATGTTTTATGGGTCTTTAGAATATTATACTCACTGGGTGTCCCCATATCATGATGAGACCTCCCCAGGAGGGAAGACAAGAAGCACAGCCTTTTAGAAACCCTTTCTTTTTCAAATTTGCTTGGGAAAAAGGTTAGTTTCTACTTCTTGTTCAGCAGCCACACAATGCCAGGAAGCTTAGGTGCTTCTTGAAAGGATACGTGTTGTTTTGTTCATGGGAATAGGATTTATAATGATGTTAATTCAAAAGAAGAAATTAAATATAAAAAGGTTAATGAAAGGTTTCAGTCATGATTACGGTGACCATGATCAATCAAAGGCCAGAGAAACGGCTGTTTTACAATTAAAATATCCCAACACATTGTTATTTATCACTATTGCCATATTGCAGCAGCAGGCCACAATTAATCATATAAATCACCCCAGTGGACTAAATTCTGAGGTTCTCTTTTTGTCAAATAAGATGGCAGTGTTATTGTTAAAACTGATGAAAAGACTTTTTTTCTGATATTCTGATTTAACATACTTTTGTTTAAAAAGATCTTTTATGCAAAGATTATAGGGAAACTCTAGGCAGGAAACTTTAGTAATTTCAAAGCTCATTAGATTTCAAGAATGGATATGTACCTCCCATTCAAATGCATAATAGCATTTTCACAAAGGTTTATCAAAGGGTGAATTAATTGGGTTCTATGTTTTGTAGTCATTATTCTTTCATTCATTCATCCATTCATTTATCCAGTACTTATTGAGGGTCTACTATATGCCAGGTACTCAACTAGGCCCCAGAGCCATAGCAGTCATGGTCCCTAACCTTATATGACAAGAGTCTCGTAGGGAAGAATGTCTTTACACAAGTAATCACAAAAGTGGAGAATGTTTTGAAAGACAGAGTGTAGAAGACCACAGAAACTTACAGGAGTCTGGGTAGGAAAGGGACATTTCAACTGAGACCTGAAGGATAAGGAGGGGGAGTTGGACAGGTCAGGGGAAGTAGCCATGCAGAGCAAAGAGCTTATACAATTGGCCATGGCTATACCACTGAAACCTGGTACACTGTAGGGACATGAAAAGTATTTGTGGAATATATTAACTCTGAATATTGTGTTTCCAGAGGTCCTTGACACTGTATGGCCAGAGCCATCTCTCCTAGAGAATCATGGGCCCTTCGACAAGTCCCACTCAGCCTCCTCCTTTTCTTATCTATAGTCTTACACAGATAAAACCTAACTAAGGTGAATTGGGGATAAAGAAAAATATATCAAAAAAAAAAGAAAGAAAGAAAAAAAGCAAGAGAAAATCCATGGTAGGGTAGGAGATAAGTGGAAAAGAAAGGACAAGGTATTGCCTGTAGCCATTCCATAGACCTGTCTGGTGCTGGGATTTGGGTAATGAGTATATGTTTGCATGAGCTTGTGGGTTGTTTTCCCATTAGGAGAAAAAAATCTCCTCTTCTCATGTTACCATGCAATTTGTACCTTTCACAAAGGCGCCATCAAAAGCAGTGAATGGGAGCTAAAAGAAGCCCAGACTCCACTCCCCAAGTTAAATGCCCTGGCATGGGATTGTTACCTCACAGAGGAGGCAACTTTTCCTAATTTGTTCACTCACAGAGGATGCCTTTTGTTAATTCCCATAAGGCACCTTATAAACCAGCTGCATTCCTATTCCTTCGTAGTTCTCTTCCCCTTGGACTGTAGGATACACGAATATTAGCTTCATATTTTGCACTGATGTTTTCACTCAAAAAGAAAAAAAAAAAAAACACCAGATCCAAACCGAGTGAATACATTAGCAAAATGGAAAATGTGGGTCAGAGCTATTCTGCAGATGAGGATGATGCTATCAAAACAGAGGCCTTCCTGGGTCTTAGGTGCAAGTTATAATTTATTCTTCTAAAATGACCCTGTTTAGACTAAAGGTCATTCCATGACAAAACACCGTAGAGCATCAGAAAGTTCTGATTGCACAAGCCTAATTCATAAAGACCATAGAAAGGGTGTAGTTAATGTCAACAACTTATATTCCTCAAACCAAACAACCTCAAACCCATTGAGTCAAGGCATTTTAAGTTAAAGCAGGTCTAGGTTTCAGAGAGGAGACAAAGAGGTCTAAGATTTTTGTCTCTGACTTCAGTGAATTTACATATAGTGAAAAAAGTGAAAATAACAGCTATTTTCTACCATTAAAATATGGATAAAAATTGTTTAACTGCACAAACATAAGATGGAAAGTGAAAATGTTTCTTAGTGTGTATGAATATAACTTCAGGAAAATACATGTCACATTTTGCCTCTGCCTTACAAGTTTTAGAGTGCATTCAAATATATTATTCCAATTGAACCTCACAATAATCATGGGAGGTTAGGCAAGTCACAAACTTTGACGTTCATTTCATGTCCAAATGAAACAGTTCCTGGGAAAAGTTAACAACTTGCCCAAAATCACATAGAACCCATACCAGAAATCAGGTAGTTTGACTGCAAGCCCAGGCTCTCTTTACCCAAAGTGCAGACCAGAAAACGAAGTTATGTGTCACTTGTGCCTCTGAACTTGTGAGGCCATGGGGTTGTTGTGACAATTCCTAGTAGGACTATTTTTGCTATAAATTACTACAAGTATCCAACAGAAGAAAACCTGATGGATGAGAGATGCTGACAACATGTGGCAGTTAATTGAACATATAATCAGGGGTTGCACCACTGTGGCGGCTCTGGATTATATCAACAGGCATAATGATGTTGCTAAAATTATGCACCCACAATTATCCCTTAAAGGTAGGTGATAAATGAATTAACTAAGTACTAGAAGCATACACCTTCAAATATTTAGGACTTGACTGCTGCTAGGTATACAAGGACAGCAACATGCCAAAGAGTCGGCGTTCCACTAGGTGATTAGTAAACTCTTCATTTATGACAATAGTTTAGTAAAACATTGGCATGGGTGTTCCATGTAGTTGAAACATTTTTTTTAAATAGGAAAAAGTGAAGCATTTGTATATTGGCTCTGGCAAAAGGGGCAAAAGCACATAAAGAATTCACAAAAGCATCAAAATAAAAATGATTTTCCAGGTACTAGGGGATAGATGATCAGTTTTGAGTAAAGAGGATCCATCCCATGCACCTACACTTTTTCATATTTCAGTACCAGGAACTTGCAGATGAGGGTTAAACAACTTTTATAAGATGTTGAATCAAGATGTGGCTAGTGAAGAGGTTTGCAGCAAGAGGATATCAAACTAACATGTGCCACGGGGCATCATGTGGATGACTCCTGACAGCCTCCCATGCTGGGGAGAGAAAAGGTGGGAAGTCAATTCTGGGATAAGAGGAGAAGAGCTTGGAAGTTGACCAAGGCTTCCAGTCCTACCAGGTTCTCACTAGTACTGCATGCAAGGCAAATATTTAATCTGTTAAGCCTCAGTTTCCTCATCTACAAAATAAAGATAATAGTTGCTCCAAACCTCCTTTAAGCAATTAAATATGAATATTTAGCCTAATACTTGGCACAGAGCGAGCACTAAATGACAGTGCCCTTGTGGTTATTACTGGGTCTCAGGCTACCATAATGTATACATATGCTATGGACAGTTAGTAATGCCTGACTTTTCTGATAGTACTATGCCATTAATCAAATGAATTTCTACATCTGACTCCATCAGTATCTACACGCCTTCGTATTTTAAAGAGATTCATGTAGTATTCAGGCACCGGGCCTCCTTTGCTTGTTTATAGCATTTTGATGGGAGAGTTATCAGCCAAAATAAATGAGAAAGTGACCAGGTTTAGCCATTGTAGCAGTTCTGGTTCAATATTGGATGGGGATGGAGGTTTAAACTTAATCACACAAATGAGGATAGAAGACCACCTCCATATTACGTGCATCCATGCTAGCCAGTCTCCATTACCATAGATAACTGAGAACTGACTGCATTTATTTCCACAGGCTTCCTTAAAATGGAAAGATCTCTGTGACATCTGTAAGATTCAATTAGAGGACCTTTATAAGCACACATCTAGTTGAACCAAATGAGAGATAAATTAACCTATAAACAGCATGCTCTTTCTTGTGGAATCCTCTAATGGCTTGATTTAGGATATCAGCAGATGGGAGGTCAGTGCCCAGTGCTTTCAGAGTTCAGCCCATTCATTACAATCAGGTTCACAATGCCACAAAGAGTTTCTAATGAAATACACTCCAGTAAACCTCAGAGGGGGACAGCTCATGTGTGCATGAGGCATGAGTTTAAGGCAGCAGACAGACTGTGATTTTGTATTTCCAGACAGGTAGGGGTCCAAATGGAGTCACTGCACATTTATTAAGTTGTAATCTTTCAGGGGAGAAACTCTTGCCGAGACGTCTTACCTGTAAGCTCTTTTAAGCTTTTAGCTGAAATGCTCTAGTTCACATACAAAGAAAATTGCACTGTTTGTCACTAGTCAATGTCCTCTAACATCAGGGCTTCAGTGGGAAAAGAGGCACATTAGAAAGGTACCCGATGTTCCCTGTATCCCTCCCTATTCCAGCTGAGAGTACTTTCTCTAAGTCCTTTCTTCTTAAGTCTTGGGGACAAGAAACTTACATATCTCAAATCCTGCCAAATTATAGCTCCAAATAATACAAAATATGAGCCTGTGGGTTTTTTGAAGAAAAGCAAACAGTGCTTCTGAAGCCTGAAAAATATCTGCTTTTGTGGTCATGTCCACTGACAAAAAGCTTTGTACATTGTCTGTAAACCAAATTGAGAACATCACAGCAAGAAAACATCCACTTTTAGCATACATGTATAACATCACAGGGCATCTTGCTGATTTCTAAACACCCAGTTTTATGTGGTGCTAGCAGATGAAAGAGAAGACTGGCTTTCACTTGTGTTCTACAGATGCTTCTGGGGCACAAGGCAAGGCGTGTGCAAGTGAATTGTAGATAACACACTGGAGGCTTGATAGAATGCTTCCCTTGACGACCCATGCTGAGAGGTGCTCTTAGAGATGAGATGGCTTCTTCTGAGTTTGCATTAGTACTTCAGTAAATGAATCCCCTCAGATAGAAGTTCCTAGTGGCTCCACTTTAAACTAAATTCTAATGTATAATGAATACTTTTCCAGTGTGGTTTTAAAAGCCTTTTCTTCCTATTTTGTTTTCCCCATATGAGCAAGCATATATATATATATATACACACACACACACACACATATATACATACACACACACATACACATAAACACACACACACACACACATATACATACACACATACATACACATAAACACACACACACACACATATACATACACACACACATACACATAAACACACACACACACACACATATATATATACACACACACATACACATAAACACACACACACACACACACACACACACACACACATATATATATATTCCAACTTTTTGTACCTCTCTTCCCAACCAGTCAAAATTATTATTGAGTCCTGGACATTCTTTCACCATGTCTGCAGCTTACATAGGTAGGTCAGCTGACTAGAGCTAATCCAAGTTAAAAAATTAAAACCTTAAATGTCAGCACTTCATAACCTGCATTGTAGAATAACTAAATAGCCTACTTTGTCTAAAATGGCTTGTTGGTGCATATACATTTTTCTCTTCTTACATGATTTTTTACTTTAATGAATCTTACATTTTTTATATTGCCTTAAAAGAACAAGTTAGTAACAAGCTCACCAAGCTTTCTTCTAGTAACCATGGTTAAAAACTGTCGGGATAAGAGCTTTTCTCCTCATCACAACTAATATCTACCCCACTGCCGCATCTCTACTACCAGCCCCTTGGCTACTGTTGATCCCACTTTAGGAAAAAATCCAAATCATGCATACATAATGTACTTAGTGTATCCCCATCACTCTAAGGCTGAAACATGTTGCTTAGTGGTTCCTTCTAAAGCATCAGTTGTTTCTTCCTTTACGTTGCACAAAAGTAGAGGTTACCAAATGCTACTGCAAGTTCAGAAAAAGTGATTGCTCATGCTATTCACTTAATTAGGTCTGTCTTCTCCTTTCATCTCAAATGTCCTCATTTGTTATGATACAGGCATTCTTTTAATAAATGTGTCTTTGGTGGGCATTTTAATGCCAGACAGTATGTTAGGTGCTGGGAATGCAAGAGGGAATAAAGCACACCAGGACCCTAGTCCTCACAAAGTATTGTGTGCCAGGGAACCCAGATGAGTGAGCAGGAAGTTATAACTCAGTGTAAGACATATTAGAGGAACTACATACAAGGGACCCCAAAGGCTTTGAGGAGAGTAAGACATCTCAGTTTGACCTACTGTGACATAGGCACCAGCCAAGGGAAAGGAAGAAGAGTGGAGGGCCATTCAAGTAATCCAGGGAAAACAACATGTGTGGAGATTCAGGGGCAGGAGAGAGCACCTGAAAGAGACACTCAAGTTCCAGAGGGCAGTGCCAGAAAAGGCTGTCATTGATCACCAGGGTGAATGCTGCTCCCTTACCTACCCCCATGTTGCCTCCAGGACATGAACTTGTCTGATTTTTGTCATGGTTCCTGTATTAAGTAGAAGACAATAAGTAGAAACTCATTATCAAATAAATTTGCATTCTGTATTTAATCAGTTGATTTTAAATGACATTTAAGTGAGAAAACATAAAATGCAATTTTAAAAACCCTAAACATTTTATTTAAACTTTTTCTTATTTTACCTTACTCTCTAAATATATATTCCTTTATCAGATCATTGATATGGAAATAAGACTTTTTGAGAATGAGTCCTGCATTAGAGTTTTGTTTTTTCTTTGTTGTGTAATACATCACTAGCAACTTTCAGTTTAGCTTTTTCTGGAGTAGAGAAAGAACTTAGAGATAATTTTGAGTAATCTGAATGCAGATTTTTACAGTATTTTTCCAAAAATTTTTTTTAGGTTCTTGCTTACACCTGATTTTACAACTTATTTTTAGCATTTCTTTCTTTTTTTTTTTTTCAGACGGAGTCTCACTCTGTCACCTGGGCTGGAGTGCAGTGGCCGGATCTCAGCTCACTGCAAGCTCCGCCTCCCGGATTTACACCATTCTCCTGCCACAGCGTCCGAGTAGCTGGGACTACAGGCGCCCGCCACCTTGCCCGGCTAGTTTTTTGTATTTTTTAGTAGAGACGGGGTTTCACCATGTTAGCCAGGATGGTCTCCCCAGCTTCCCAAAGTGCTGGGATTAAGGGTGTGAACCACTGTACCAAGTCTGTCTTAATTCATTGTTTAATTACGTATTGTTTCAACTCATCCATAAAAAGGGTGGTCTAAATATAGGATCTTACCGTATATTTAGAACTTAGAATATTTTCTGATACCTATTAAGTATCAGTAAATATTTTTTGAATAAACAAATAAAAGGATGATGTTAAAAAGAGTAGCAAACTCTGGAGACCTAGCAAGCCAGAATATGGAGTTTGAATATTTTTCTAAGATCAATAAATGAAATGAACAAATATAATAATTTAGAGTATATCTCCTACTAGTGTCTCTCATTGCATTTCAGAGTTCTGTGTCTCAAATTTTGTAGGTAAGTCATATTTCACTAAGTGAACTTTCATTGATAATTCATGGTCAGTCGTGTGAACATAATTTTCATTTGTATGGTGGAAGGTTCACATTCCGGGAACCAGAGATGGGGGTGGTGAGGAAGGGGTTGAAGTGGGAATCTGGGAACAGTTTGATTTGGTGTGGTAGCCATCCTGACACTTTCCACCCCTGAGTACTTATTTTATTTTAAATCTCAATGGCTCATTCCATTAGTGTTTTGATTTTTTTAAAAGGTGCAGCGTCTTTAACCTGTTCTCCATTTCAACGATGTTCTCTTTGAGAACACAGAGCCAGCACATTACTTAAAACAGCAAAGTGTCATGATTCAATAGTCATAACTTTTCTTCCTATTAATAATAGTTTCCCCCCTGAATCATACCTACATGTCAATCACCTCAATAGACTAGAAAAATGATGTTTGGCAACATTACAAAACACAGGCATCTTGGAGTCTGGTTATTTTCTATTTTGTAAACCTTTAATACTGAGCTAAAATCTATAATAAATCTCAAACATAATCAATAAGGATATATTACATTCTGTTAAAAAATTTAGTGTAAATCTTTCAATCTTTACAAATTTTGACCTTACAGTGGTGTAGGCAGATGAATTGTAAATTAGGTGTTTTTAAAACACATATATTTTTAATTAATGCATGATATAATACAACAATAAATACAACCAAGAATAAAATGCTAATTTATATTTTATATTTAGGTATAATCAAGTCAGGTTAAAACAGACACTTGATGTTTCCCACATTGATTCAGCATTTATATCTCAGATGCAAAAGGATCCAATGAATAATAATTTACATATATATACATTTTAAACAGTAAAAATAGATGGAATCATATACAGACTTGCATAGAAGATAGTGGAACACTAGAAAGCAGTTCAATTGTGAAATATAAAATCTTAGGAAATTGATATGCTATTTGAGAAGTAAATTATAGCTCCAATTAAATTATGGAATAAGTATTTGAGAGTCTCTGTTAGTATACTCCATGTGTCCTGTGTTCTTTTATCAGTAACCTTCATATTTTTCAAACTTCATAGGGACTTAAAAAATCCATTCTGGCTTGAAAGTCTTTTATCTCTTCTCTTTTACTGTTAGGGTAGCATCTGGAAGGGGGTTGATTGATCTAGCAGAGGTAGCCAGTGAGTCAGGCTCTGCTAGAGAAAGGGTCACTTGAGAGTCACCTGAGTTTTCACCTTTCTGTTGATGACCTGGCTTACCAGGTATGAACTGCTCTGATTGATACACTTACACAGCAATGTGGAAGAGTGATTATGAATACAGGTTCTGGCATTGAACTAACTGTGTGACGTTGGGCAAGTAATTTAACCTTTCTTTGCCTTGTTTGCTCATCTGTAAAACTGAAATTATACCATTGGGGTTAAAAGACATAATATCTGTAAAGACAAAATGGCACAATGCCTGCTACATAGTAACTCTCAAAAAATGTTAGCTATTTGTTGTCTGTACACTCCTAAATCCCACCTCCTTCTTAACTCTAATATCATCTTGGGTTTCTTCCTGGTTTTGAAACCCTTGATATGGGTTCTGTTGGCTAAATCTCTTTTGTCTTTTTTTTTTGCCTGATTAATTCTGACTTGATAAGGTTACATGATTGTTTGATTATTCCCTTTGCTTTGCCATTTGGCCATGGGTTCCTTGGCTCAAGATGTGGATGAATTCAGCCTCTACAGGAGCTCAGAACTGTCTTCCCTCATTTGGTCCCACTGGCCATACTGTCTTCCAGTTGAAGTAACTCCAAATCGTATTACTTATCTTGGACTATCTTATATTCTTTCTCTTCCCATATACAATGGATCTTCAAGTTCAGACATTTCTTCCTTTATTACACCTTTTGTATCTGTCACTTCCCTTCTGATCCCATTGCTACCACTCTGTTCCAGGTTCACATTATTCCACAGGTATATTCTTTCCGTCTTCCTACTCCTCCTGCACACAGATGCTGTAATAATCCCTCCAAAATGCTGCCTTTCACTTGTTACTCTTTACCACTCCCACTACCTCCATCGAAAATCATTGTTTACTGGAGTACAGAGACACTTCACCTGACATTTAAGACCAGCAATACCCCATCAATTTCATTTCTCATCACTACCCTGCTTTCATTTCTTTATCAAATATTTACTTTATGTCAGCTTCCATAACAGACATTGTAGATATATAACAAATTAGCTATAGTCTCTGTCCTCAGGAAATTTACAGTCTAGTGAAGAGACTTTTTAAAAAGGCATCTTGATATCATGTGTAGTCCTTTTCCTGTGCTTAACGGACTTTCCCATCTCCATTGGTCCTAGACCTGTTTTCCTTCAAGTCCTCCTAAATGTTTTTTTTTTTTTTTTCCTTCTAGAAGCCTGTTTGAGAGTAGGACTGATGCTGAATTCAGAAAATGTAGCTGCTGATTGCATTCACTTTCATTCTCTAACTCATTTCACTGTCCTTCCCAAAATGACTGGATAAGAGCACCAAGCATCTCTCTTCTCCACTTTTATGATACTCCCTTAAATCTATCATCTTTCCAGAATATCACGGAGAGAACGGAAAAGGCACAATAAACAGCTTGATTTCTGAAGGCCCTTTCTGCTTGATTTCCTTGGACTTACTTCTGTTGATTTTAGGTCCTGAGAACATGGGTAAAAGCTCATTATCATTCTCTGACATTTAGCTCAAGTTTCCTTTATGAGTCAAAACAAACTAAAAGTTTAAACAGTTATTGGACGCTGGAACATTTACTGAACATTCTATTATACATAAGAACCTTGCTTTTTGTTATGGGAGAATCCTGAGTCGAACAAGAGGGAGTTTCTCACCCCTGCCTCACTCAAGCTCTAGTCATCCTGTACTACTTGCTAATTCCTAAACATACACCCTCTTCACACCCCTGAACCTTTGCTCATGATGCTTCCTTTTCCTGGAATGTTATTCCTTCTATTCTTTATCTAAGAAAATCTTATTCTTAAATATACAAATCAAAAGCTTCCTTCTCTACGAAGACGTCTGATTACCACCTTCCCAGAGAGAAATAATATTGTTCCCCTTTGTCTTCCCTAAACACTACCATGTCATGAGCGCTTCCCTCACTGTGTTGTAGTCTGTTGGTTCTCTTCATTTCCCCCTCAGAGATATTTAGCCTTTGTGAAATCATGTCTTATTTATCTTTGTATTGTCAGGGCTTAACACAGTGCTTAGTGCTTGCCACATAAGGAACGCTCAATATTATTTGTTAGTTTAATTAGAGGAAAGAAAGTTGTACTCTTATTCCATATAAAATAGAGTAGTTTTAAGGCAAATAGAAAAAAATACTTAGGTATTCAGAAAATCTTGACTGAGTCATAAGAGAAAATGTTTATAATCAGCAAAAAGAAAAAAAACACCCATTTACTAAAGACCTACCATGTGTCAATCCTGCATTAAGTGCTGTCTGTACTACTTAGTAGTCATGTGAATTTAATTTATGCTTCAGTTTTTTAAATCGAAAATGGAAATACTGTCATGTGTGTGTGTGTTTCTGTTTATGTGTACATGTATATATCTACATCTATAGCACAGGTATAAGAATTGAATGAGATGAAGCATTCAAGGCACTAGTATTTTATGATAATTAAACGAGATGAAGCATTGCCAGACAGATAGAAAGAGATTAAGAGTGACTTAATGATTAGAAATCTCTATAGTTAGCTGGGTAAAAGATAGGGTCAGTGACAAACTCAGAAGCTGGACACAGCTGATTTGGGGGACAATGATAGTTTGATTTTGGACATGTTGAGTTTCAGGTGACAGGAGACTTAAAATATAGGCATCCTAGGGCAGCTAAAGACCCCAGACAAGGGCACAGGATAAATAACAAGTTGGAAATACAGAACGTGTTCATTCATTCATTCATTCATTCATTTAACAAACATTTATTGAGTGCTTTCTCCATTCCAACCACTGTGCTAGATGCTGGTGAAAAACTGGCCTAAAATGTTGTACTCATGTAGCAAACAATCTACTGAGAACTCACTAATCACATAAGCAATGACAAACTGTGATAAGTGATATAAAGGAAAAGCTATCGCCCTAAAAATCACATTTGAAACTGTCAGTGTGGTTAAGACAGTTAATACGAAGTGCAAAAAAAGATGTGCGGAAGCTAAACTTTAAGATATGGTTTGTATTCGAGCAATTGGAAAAGATGATGCAGTCCATAAGTCCATGAACATGATAGAGATGAGTAAGTCAGAGAGGTAGGAGACAGACCAGAGTACAGAAGTACTGTGGAAGCCATGGTGGAAGGTAGTTTCAGAAAGGGAGAATGTCCAAGCGTCAAATGATGCAGCGAAGAAGAGTAAGTGAAAACATTGAAATTAACAATCAGGAAGGTACTGAATATTTTGAAAGTACATTTTCAGAAAAACTATAGAGAAACAATCAACATCCAAGGGAGTAAGAAAACGTTGATGGAAATGATGTGGAAGCTTAATGCTCAGTTCAATTATTCGTAAAGAAGTCAGCAAAATTAGTAAAATAAATGAGGAATGAAAGTAGTAAGGAACTCTGAGGAGTAGATTTAAGAAACAGGATAGGAAACAAAAGTAGGCCTTATGTTTTCGAGATTATCAATGAACCCTCTAAATATTTTATCTTAAAAACATCTATCATCCTAATGGCTCCTCCCCCATTTAAAGTTTTATACTTAATTTTTAACTGAGACCAAAGACCTCTAAATATGCTGGGTGCAGAATTTTTATTGTCTGCTGCTATGAGTTTGGACAATATAGGAAATAAAAATGAAAGTTACCCATGATATAGATTCAGAGTTTTTCAATCCCATCGGTCTATAAAATGATTACTATTAAATGATACAACCATAATATAAGAAAACAGCCACATCTTAATTGCCAGTAAGAAATGAAATTCAGCCATAATAGAATAAAGCATCACTGATAGATTAAACAGCCTCAGTTACCCTCAACCTCTTTGATCTACCCCATTAAATCAATATTCATCATGTTAACATGTGGCCACACAGACAAAAAGCATCAAAATTGGTGTGGTCAACGGAGTCAATACATCTGACCAGTTGTCAGGCAAGTCTACAAACAAGCAGCAAAGTGTGAGTGGTTAAAAGAGGAATTATTCCAAAATAAAATTTGTTAAGTGCTATATTATTTGGCTCAACCCCTAGATCTGATAAAATTTTAAAGGAAAAAAAGCAAAGAAGGAAGGAAGGAAGGGGAGGGGAAGGGAGGGAGAGAGGGGGCAGGGGAGGGAGGGAGGGGGAGGGAAGGAAGGAGGAAGGAAGGAAGGGAGGAAGAGAGGGAGGGAGGGTGGGTGGAGGGGTCGAACAACCAAAACAAACAAAAAAACCTTTCAAATGTTTTGCAGCCTCCTTCTCAGAGGTGAGAGGGAGCTTAGGCATTTTGTCAGTAGGAAAAGAAATTTAAGGAGCATTGGTCTCTCCAAGAATTGTTAGACCAAATAGTAGTTGCTGTGTCCACTGGGCCACCTCAGAGGGAGGCTTGTGACAAAGATATTAGCATAAAATTTCTACTTGATGTATCAATCCCCAGTCAAACACTAAAGCAATAATTATTTTTTAAATTGAAAAATAACTGACATTTTTTTCTCCTGCATCTTATGTGTCCAAAATTATTTGATTGACATATAAAAACTATTTCAGATTCTCAAATGATTCAAGTTTATCTATACACACAAATTGAAATGCAAAAAAAAAGGGGACTTAGCCAGATAAATCATCCTTGCCATCCCCATCATCTTTTAGCATAGTGATTTAAAAAAACACAGGTTCTCAAGTCAGACCATCTGAGTTCAAATACCAGCTCTGTCACTTAATTTCTTGGGCAAGCCATTTAAATTCTCTTCCCTAAATTGATCATTGGTAAAATGTGGATAATGATTGTATCTACCTCACAGAGTTGCTGGAACATTAAATGAAATCATTCTTATATAGTACCCAAAGCAGTGCCCTGGCACACAACAAACACTCAAAAATGTTAGCTGATATTACAATAGATAATTATATTGCATTTATTCAACAGTCAACTCATTTTGGAATTATTTTATTGAATTTCTAAGCCTAAATACACAAACTGAGGTTTCTACCTTTGGGAAGTTTATGTTTGAGGACTGACTACTGATCTTGCTTACAGTGGTCCGGGTACTCAGTAGAAGCAGACAGTGACTCATTCTCTAATAACATCCTCATCAGTACAATCCAGCACAGATGACAACACTGACTGGCAGTTGGACAATCATTTTTCTGCCTATATCCCTATCATTGTGAACAGGAATCACATTTTCTCATTATTGTTTCCATGCACATTATCCTTACAACTTGATAAGCTTGTTGAGTTTCGAGTGCAAAACTTGAGCAGTTGCACAGAGCCCCACACTCAAATGGTTTCCATGCTAGGCTTAACACTCTGCTGTGGCTATCACGAAATTCTTAGTAACTTTTGCACAAAAGAACCTGCATTTTACTTTGCACTTGGTCCCACAAAATAACTAGCTGGTCCTGTCTGGGACCATGTCTTTCTCATCTCTGTAACTTCAGGAACAGTGCTAAAAGCTTGCCAAACATGAACAAATGAATGAATTAAATGCATAAATGAACGAATGACACTGAAAACAGTGAGGAAGTGCATTTCTTTTTCTCTTAAAGGAACAACAAGGGCCAAGGCACAACCCCATAAAGGAAACATCTTCTAAGCATCTAAGGTTGCCTTGTTGCCAACCTTCCAACTGCAGCATGAGTAGGGCATCACCTTACTGGGTTTTAACCATGGCGCTCCTACCAGTGTTAATGGGCGCTAGAAAAGGGAATTGGTAGCAGGCCCGAGCAAGGCCTGTAGTATTCATTTTGATAACTGGATTCAGTCACATTTACTCCTTAAAGGTTATTAGTTATTTTAAATAATTTTGTTAAATGCTCGAGAGGGAAAATGAAGACATATTAATAAACACACAATTATACAGGTTAGAGCAACAATGCAGTGCTGGTCATTCAGGAACCTTGTGCTAATTTTAATTAGCTGCTTTCCCTTGCTTTCAAATGTAATTAAAGGAGCTTAGTTGTGCTCAGTGATGCAAGCCACCTTATTTAATCACTAACATTATTTCCCTGAACTATTAATGATTTTCAAAATGCTTGTTTATGCAGAATTAGAACAGTAATTACCTTACCAGTTAATTTTGTACCTTCACATTTCACACCTAGCTCAAACGTCATTCATTTACCACGGCTTCTCTGTCAAAACAAAGAAATGCTTGTTCTAAATGTGCTTCTGAGTGCCAAATTGAAAGCCAAGTTTTGTAACACTAATAAAGTAGCTCCCAAGTGAAACAGGTGTAGTAATTTAGACCCTTCCTGTCTCGAGCTTGCACGTACATGCTATGTCTTTTCTTTATTAGCTTTAAAATGAGAGCTTGGTGTGCAAAATAAGCTATTTAATTCAGACTTGTGGAGCAGAATATAATCTTTAATTTAAACTAGTGCAGTAAAAAGAGGCCTTTAATTTTAACTGGCATGTGCGTGTGAATTTGAATTAATAATCCAGAAAATTGAAACTGTTTTGCTGCTGTTGCTGGATATTGACTGTTCTTCACATGCCCTTAGTTTCACTCACTTGATTTCTCTCCAAAACCATGGCTAGTGCTTTTCCTCCCATCTTTTTTTTCTCTTATGATGTAGCTGCTTTATGCAAAGCAGAGCTTTCTGAAAAAGAAAGTCTCAGTTGACTGAACTCCCTTTCCCAAAAAAAAGTCTTTAATAAAAGAATACTAAACATGTATTAATATAGTTTACAAAAAGAATATAATTGGTGTGTTCATTATATCTACTTAAGACGTAATTCAAGGGTACTCTGAATTTATGCCTGATTGACTCCTAGATGGGAAGACGACCTACCCACATTCCCAGTGACAAAACTTCACTGAATCCAAGTGTACTAACTCCTACTCTGAAGATTATTTCCAAATGAGAAGCAACTTTTTAGGAAATATTGGCAACAACAATTAAACCTATGATACTACGTTGACTATGATTTGATAGAACTCCTTCATACTCATCCTCAAAGACCTCACATGAAGATTGCTTAGCCAGAGAGCCTCCAGGTATTATGTTAACCCTAACTGAGATCCCACTTCTCTGCATCCTGGAAACACTGAACATATGTACCACACAATTAGCTCTTAGAACTATGCATTAATTCCTCCATTAAGGCAGGACATTTTTAACTGACAACACACGTCTTTGTTAAAACTTATTTCTCAGATCTTCAACACCTGGGGATTACAGCCATGTCCTTTAAGTAATATTTGCATGTGATTGTGTAAATGTCCAAGGTGGAATAAAAATTTCTTAAATTTTTATTTATGTTTGTTTATTTATATTTATTATTTTTTACAATTTTTATTTATTGATTTATTTTATGATTTAAGTCTGTGTTTCTCAAGCTAAGAAATTTCTTAAGGCCGGGCGCGGTGGCTCAAGCCTGTAATCCCAGCACTTTGGGAGGCCGAGATGGGCGGATCACAAGGTCAGGAGATCGAGACCATCCTGGCTAACACAGTGAAACCCCATCTCTATTAAAAAAATACAAAAAACTAGCCGGGCGAGGTGGCGGGCACCTGTAGTCCCAGCTACTCCGGAGGCTGAGGCAGGAGAATGGTGTGAACCCGGGAGGCGGAGCTTGCAGTGAGCTGAGATCCGGCCACTGCACTCCAGCCTGGGCGACAGAGCAAGACTCCGTCTCAAAAAAAAAAAAAAAAAGAAATTTCTTAGTTTCATAATATGCAGTGTCAAATAGGTGGGGCTATGATACAAAAGTACACTGAACTGAAAGAATGTCAAGAGTATTAGACAATATAAAATGTATATTTTAGAGAAAGGAAGGGAATAATTTGGGTAGGATGTGGAGGGTTACTGGTTATATCTGATATGCATTTAGAATAGAAAGGGAAGAGAAAGGGAAAAGCAAAAAAGTCAGGAAAGCTTGGGCAGGCTGGAACATCTGGGCTCAAACAATATCATTGCCATCTCCAAATGGAGTTGTGATGAAAACACACAGCAAAGAAGCTTCACTGGTCATGTCTTCAGGAGGAATAGCCAAGTTCCCTCATGAGAGAGAAGAGTGCTGTTCTGGGGTGGTGGTTAGGGGGGAAGACCATCGATGGAATCCCAAATAGCCCAATACCCACCAAGTCAAATATAAATAGATGATAGATAAATAGACACCCAGACAAAAATAGATGTGCATTTATGTAAATGTCTATACCTTTTTGCCAGTTCATGAAGCTCTTTTAATAGAAGGCAAAGGTTTTCATTAATTAAAGCTTAAAATTTAAATTGCTATGAAGGGAATTGTCTATGAAGGTAAGACTCATTCACATCAGGATGCAACAGTTAACACGTGTACTAACAATCCTGTGTGATATCAGCAGGTTGGCTACAGAAAGAAGATATGTGCAGAGACAATTTGATGTTGTCCAGAGACTGAATGCCTTTATTCCTGCTTGGTGCATAGTTTGTTGTAAAGAAACTCCATTTCCAGCAGATTTATTAATAAAGGTAGAACTGTCAGGTGTGATGGCTCATGGTTATAATCCCAGTGCTTTGCGAGGCTGAGGTGAGAGGTTAGCTTGAGCCCAGGAGTTCAAGATCAGCCTGGACAACATAGTGAGACCCCCCCATCTTAACAAAATAAATAATTTTTAAGAAAAAGTTAGATATGGTAATGCACACCTGTATTTCCAGCTACTCAGGAGGCTGAAATGGGAGGACTGTTTGAACCTGGGAGTTTAAGGCTAGAGTGAGCTATGAACATGCCACTGAACTCCAGCCTTGGTGTCAGAATGAGACCCTGTTTTAAAAAAATAAAAATATTATTTGCCCACTTTTTGATTTTTTTTTTTCTTGTAAATGTGTTTAAACTCCTTGTAGATTCTGGATATTATTAGCCCTTTGTCAGATGGGCAGATTGCAAAGATTTTCTCCCATTCTGTATGTTGCCTGTTCACTCTGATGATAGTTTCTTTTGCTGTGTAGAAGCTATTTAGTTTAATTAGATCCCATTTGTCAGTTTTGGCTTTTGTTACCATTGGTTTTTGGTCTTACGTTTAAGTTGTTAATCCATCTTGAGTTAATTTTTGTATAAGATGTAAGGAAGGGGTCAAGTTTCAGTTTTCTGCATATGGCTAGCCAGTTTTCCCAGCACCATTTATTAAATACGGAATCGTTTCCCCATTGCTTGTTTTTGTCAGGTTTTCTCAAAGGAGATGTTTATGCAGCCAAAAAACATATGCAAAAAAGCTCATCATCACTGACTATTAGAGAAATCCAAATCAAAACTACAGTGAGATACCATCTCACGCCAGTTAGAATGGTGATCATTACAAAGTCAGGAAACAACAGATGCTGGGGAGGATGTGGAGAGATAGGAATGCTTTTACAGTGTTGGTGAGTGTGTAAAGGAGTGCAACCATTGTGGAAGACAGTGTGGCAATTCTTCAAGGATCTAGAACCAGAAATAACATTTGACCCAGCAATCTCATTACTGGGTGTATACCCAAAGGATTATAAATCATTCTATTATAAAGACACATGCACACGTATGTTTATTGCAGCACTATTCACAATAGCAAAGACTTGGAACCAACCCAAAGGCCCATCAATGATAGTTTGGATAAAAGAAAACATATACACCATGGAATACTATGCAACCATAAAAAGGATGAGTTTATGTCCTTTGCAGGGATATGGATGAAGCTGGAAACTATCATTCTCAGCAAACTAACACAAAAACAGAAAAGCAAACTCTGCATATTATCACTTATAAGTGGTAGTTGAAAAATGAGAACACATGGACACAGGGAGGGGAACATCACACACTTGGGGCCTGTCGAGGAGTGGGGGGCTAGGGGAGGGATAGCATTGGGAGAAATACCTAATGTAGATGACGGGTTGATGGGTGCAGCAAACCACCCTGGCACAGGTATACCTATGTAACAAACCTGCACGTTCTGCACATATATCCCAGAACTTTTAAAGTATAATTAAAAAATAAATAAATAAAAATAAAGGTATAACTACAATTACATATAGTCTTGCTTTTATTCCTTAGAATTTGGTCATATCTTCCCAGACTGACTTATGTCTCCCCAGAAAGGCGTGCCTTATCTTTCTCTTAAATGACAAGCTTCTTGAGGGCAGTTTTCCTAACTGTTTCATCTTTGTTTGCCAGCAGTTTCCTGAATCAACAGATTTTCAGTCAATAATGAGAGGAATAGAAAGCAGCTGTGTGTAGCATAGGATGGATAGGGAGGAGATTCAAGCCAGAACGTCTACTTAGAGGGCAATGATGAAGAGCGAAAGTGAATGCCTACCCTGGGCCAGTGGTGGTGGGAATGGACAGGGAAAGTAGATTTCAGAGATATTACAGTGTTGATGCTATCAAAAATTGTAATGAAGTGGAGATAGCAGGTTAAGAAAGGAAGAGAAATCAATCTAATTATGAAATGTGAAGCACAAACAGATAGGAAATAACACTAAAATTAAGGAATGAAGACCAGATATAAAAATGGGGAAAATAAATGAGTTTAGTTTTAGTTTCTCGACATTCCTGTTAAAGTCACAGTTCTCTACATTCCTGTTAAATCATCAAAATCAAATATAATATGCCATTAGGTGTTCAACTGATTGATGGACAAGACCCCTGGGTGTTTCTCTGAAAATATTTCTTCTGGAAGGTTAACAGTCTTTTGCCAAAATCTGTTGTTCTCTCTTCACTGAGAACTTGGCCTGTGTGTATTCCGCAGGCCTTCTTAAACATCTATGAGACAGCTCTTGCCAATGAGCTATGAACAGAAATAGACCTAGACCTGGACCTCCAGGCCTAGGTCTTGAGACAGAGTGCCTTTCCCAATGCTGTCCCCTTTACTGCTGACCAGTTCCCATAGTCAAGATGATAATAAGCTCCAGGGAGATGGTGGAGCAATGTGATGGAAAAACCTGGCTCTCTGAATGTGGGGCCAACCATGAACCTGGAATGCTCACCTTGAGTTGTTGTATCAGAAAAAAATAAACTCCCATTGTTTCATGCTACTGGATTATAGTTGGGTCTTTTTAAAATGGCATACCTTAACTTACACAAAAACTCTGTTCTACTTGTTTGGAGCTCCTATGGCTTTAAAATGAGTCACTTCTGATCCTAGGGGTGAGGAGAGTGCAGTTGCTTTCTAAACTATTTACTCAATAAACTGACATCAAGATACAGAAAAATATGGTAGATCTTAGGGGAATCAGGTTAACCATACAAGTTTGAAAGAAAGTTTTCCCAGCTCTCAGAAGCAGAAAAGTCTGAACTGGTCCCAAATATAAAACTTATTTTTAATATATGTCACATAAGCAAGCTCCTTTTCCCCCTGCCATGGTTGCAAGGAAACCCAGAGATATATCTGTGGTGTGACACTACCAAACATGCCAGCAAATACATAGGACCACAGATGCATGGTTTGTGAATTCATGGTCACTGGCTTTCATTGCTTTCCTCATATTTTCTCTCTGCTGATTACCTCAAGTATAAATTCTGCCATCCTAAACTGAATAGGATATTTATAAGTCACTTCAAATCATTTCTCGAATGAGATGGTACATAAAATAAAAATAAATACATTTTCAAAAGAACTCCTTTTTTAAAAACTGAAGCTTCATATGCAAAAGCTATAAAACCCAGCGGGACAATGTGGGCTATATTCCAAAGGTGATTTCAAACCCACACCATTTGGATAATCGACTTTGTAGCCTGCAATTTTCTGCTTTTTCAAGGCAAGAATATATTTATTAAGCTATTTATAGATTTTAACATATAATTTACTGTTCTAAACACTCATTTCTTGATCTTTGCTCTTTATACCAGACATCCATTTACTATGGCATATATTATTCAACTGTCATAATAAGAGAGAAAAAAATGAAAACACTCTGTTTTAATTTAGTACAGAATTAGGTTTTAGTAACTCCTTTCCTGCTTTTTGGTTATACTATTTATATATATAAATTAAATAAATCATTTTCATAGGAGTGTTAGCAATATTTGAATGGGCTTTTTGTAATGGTTTCCACCTCCTACAAGTTTAATGATACCATATTGGAAGAATTATATAATCGCTGAAAAGATTCCAGAAGGTAGCACAGTAGTCACATTGCACCTATTCAAAAGTGATACGAAAGGTCAATTCCATTTAAGATTTCAAATATACACTCTAATTTTGAAGCTGCCGAATATCTCACATATAATCTTGAACACTTTACACTTAATAGTGGCAGTGTTAGTTTAAGAAAAATGTGTATTTAACTTTACACTAAATATATTTAATATTTAAATATATATTTTAAAAGGTTTAGGAAACTTAAAGTGACAAAAAAAAATGTATTTCCAATATTTCTACAACGCCCAAGATTTATGGTCTCCAGGCAAGTAGGAAGCACATGGCTGGTCTGGCCTGCTCTCACAGCACCCCGATGTGTTTGGTTGATGATTTATTCAAACCCAGTTTCAAACCTGCCATTAGCTCGCTCATTGCTTTAATACAACCAGTCCACCATTCATAATGTCAGAAACCGATTCATCGGGACTGGGACTTCTTAGACCTCCAAACTTGTAGAAATGTCTTATTTTTTGGCCGGGCGCGGTGGCTCAAGCCTGTAATCCCAGCACTTTGGGAGGCCGACGGGTGGATCACGAGGTCAGGAGATCGAGACCATCCTGGTCTACACGGTGAAACCCCGTCTCTACTAAAAAATACAAAAAAAAAAAAAAAAACTAGCCAGGCGAGGTGGCGGGCGCCTGTAGTCCCAGCTACTCGGGAGGCTGAGGCAGGAGAATGGCGTAAACCCGGGAGGCGGAGCTTGCAGTGATTCGAGATCGCGTCACTGCACTCCAGCCTGGGCGACAGAGCGAGACTCCGTCTCAAAAAAAAAAGAAAAAAAGAAAAAAAAGAAATGTCTTACTTTTAGTTGTTAGCATATATCAGACTATAAACAATATTGTTCCATTATTTCATACTCTTCCCTTTTTGTAAAATACTTTAGAATATAACTATCCACTTTTAAAGCTAACCTATTAAAGGAAACATACTTGAATAAGAAGTAAACATGGCATTTTAGAGATTTGTTTGCTTGTGCTTGATAGTGATGACCCTTAATGCCTCTCAACTAATAATGGGTAAACAGTATTGGCTTTTATAAAAGAAAAATAAATGATAGTATGTACAACTTGACAGGAATAAGTGACCAAGTGACTAAAGTTTTATTGAGATCTTCTAAAACAGATGACATAGAAGTGACCACTTACCTTACCTTAGTCTGATAGTTATGATTCGCTTATATTTAAAAAAATAAAGAATTTACAGCAATGGATGAATCTTAAAAGCATAACATTTCAGAAAAAAAATCACAGAAGAATCCTTAGAGCATAATTCTATTTATATAAAGTTAAAAAATGGGCATGTTAAAAAAAAAAAAAGGAATGTTTAACTAAAAATTAAAAATACAGGTTATTGGTTACCCAGGAGGTGGGAGGCATAGAGAATGACATTTGAAGAGGAACATAAGGGACTTCCTGAATTCCTGTGAAAACTTTGAAAAACAAATCCCATAAATCAGGAAAAAAAAAATCTGAGGTTGGTTGGTGGATAGTGGGCAAAAACTTGTTCCTTTATAATTATTTTGGTTAAAAAGGTATATTAATATTTGCAGGACAAAAGGGGTTTATTGTATAATAGCTCAGTTCGAAATGTCAGTCCTGATATTATGAAGGCTCAGAAAGTCTTCTCGAGAGAATTTCCTGATGTTTTGCCCATATCATCAGGAATTTCGACAGAAGAATAAAATGGCACTCTATCTTCCGGACAGCTTGGTGTTTGTCTTTGGCTGTCAAGCAAAAAGGGCTGCAATTCCACTCATCTGGAGAAGATTAGAATACTCCACAAAATCAGAGAAAATTGAAAATAGAATAATGGAATGCTGGCCAGTGACTTTTTTCCAACTTACTTTGGAAGAGGGCATAGCCCCACCTGGTAGAAAAGGAATTAATGAGCTAAATTCCCAACAGCATTAAATATTGTAAGATGAAAATGTACGTAAGTAAGTACTTACATTTCAAGCCATGAAGCATAAAGGCCAAAGATTACATAATGTGGAAATTCTTTACTGAAAGGGGGAAAAGTCCACTTGATACACAAATAGCATTTTATTTTTGATTCTCAAAAACTTTTATAAAGTAATCATTTATTCAAATAATCATAAGTGTTAAAATGCAGGTGCCTAGAGGCTGTCAATAAAAAGAAAGTTCCACTTTAAGTTTCAAGTTTAACACTCAGTGGTTTCAATATTGTTCAGATGTTTCTTTAAAATCACATGCACCTGCTCCAAGAAGAGGAGAAGCGGGTGTTTACTACTATAATTATCTAGAGACCATTTAACTTCAGGATGAAAAAAAATATATATATATGTATGCACAGACATATAGCAGCACACTATATATACCATACATATTGCATGTATACATATATATATTTGACTAAAAATTTGAATAAAAATATACTTTTTTGTTCCATTAAAATTACCCCTTAAAGAAATTCAAAATTAAAATCCTCTTTTAATCCCATGTACTGTGCAATAAGCCTTGTATTACATCATTATATCAACAGAACATAGATATTCCCTGAAGAATTGGCTTAGGAAAGTGCTACAACATGGCAGCCTGTCCCATCCCCCTTTGGCTTGGATTCCAATTAAGTCTAACCATGAGGGAAAGACTTTCTGCCAAAAGCGTTACAAAGGAAAAGACAATGTTAGTCTGGGCCATGGGGAAATTAAAGGCAATAATAGAGACTGCTGCTCCTAGAATTGCCCCTCTGATTTAACCTGGGAAATGCTGAAAGGGACTGGTGTGAACAAATCATGTCCTCTTTCTTCCAATTTGTTGGTTTATTTCTTAACAAACCTTCAGTACATCAGGTTTAGGGTGAAACTGCAGCACATACAGACCAACGAAAGGACAAGGATGAGATCTCCTGGATCCTGTGTTCTTATCTTTGCGTCCCTTTTGACGGCTGTGAAATGTCACCAATCTCTTCACCTCCCAGAGCCTGGTTCACTCCTCTGAGACCAGGTTTTCACAGCAAGAGATAGGTGGACACCTGGCATTTTGTCAACTCCTTAGACCAGAATGTGGGCAGTTGGTTTGTCAGTGGTTGAATCCTGACATAATGAATAAACAGGATACTAAGTTCTAACCCCACTTCTGCCACCGTGTTCAAGATTTTCAAAATGTGGTCCAGGGGCCCTAGGGTCTCTGAAATCTTTTCAGGTTGTCTCTGAGATCAAAACTCTTTCATAACAACACTAAGGTGTCATTTGCCTGTATCACTCTCATTTGCTCGCAAGTACACTGCGGAATTTTCTAGTGGCTACATGACATATGATAACAGCTGAAATGCAGAAGCAACTATGGGAATCTAGCTATCATTCATTCAACCAGCCATTAAAAAGATCGACAAAAGACAATACCAGTCTTCTCACTAATACAAATGTATTTTTCATAAAACTATGTTATTTTATTTATAAGGTATTTATTACTGTTACTTTTAAAGGAATGAATACATATTTTTAAAATATTCTTTAATATCTAATACAATAAACATTGATACAACTCACTTAAACTAAAGTTCACTGGGATCTGTAGTAATTTTTAGGGTTGTAAACTGATTGAGACCAGGGAGTTGAGATCCGCTGGACAAGGTGATTTCTGACCCTTCTCAGCATATAATTCTTTGATAGCCTATGCATTATCAGATATTATCACAATAGACAGAAATTTCATAGGATAGCTAAAGTCTTCAATTTACCTTGGCCTGTATAAACACAATCTATAAATAAATAAGAATATTTTAAAAATTAAACAAAAATTGGTAAGTAATTGCCTACACAGTGAACCTGTTAGACTCCTAGTCTTCTGAATAAAGAGTCCACACGCAATTACTTATACCTGAATTACTCTGCATTTTGTGATCTTTATTTCTGAAATACTTATTCTAAATTTTGTACCCAGAACTAGCACCTATCCCAAAGTCAGCCACTTGTGAAATGGCTATCAGAGAAGCTCATGCAGTGACTCTGCGGAAGAATCCTATTCAACAGGGTCATTATACACCAAACACTAAACTAGTCAATCAGATCTTCACCTTGGGGAATTTGGATATGACACGTAGAGAGGTCTATAGAGAGTAGTGGGCCACACACTTTGAAAGACACATAGGCAGTAAACCAAAGCTGTGAAGTAGTAGAAGCCATAGGTAGCAGAAGCTACTATTAAAGAGAAGTCATGATATAGCAGAGAACTAGAGCAGAGAGAAAAGGCATCAGTAAATGCAGTAGGAAGAAAAGGGAAGTGAAAAATAGAGGCGGAAGCAAGGACAGATGAAAACTGCCACACAAAAATGGATAGTGCTGGAGTTGCTACTGGCCTGCCGGGAAGGTGTCGTGCATAAGGTTTCAGGTCTCCATGAGCCCACTGTTCAATTGTCAGAGTGGGTACCTATTCTCCTCTTGTCCATGCCTCTGTACGATAGCTAAGGCAACAGAGGTGTGTCTATTTCTTTATTTCCCAGGAAGTCTAACACAGCTCTACAGTGTTGGAGTATCTATTAGGAAATTAAAATGTAAAGAAATGAGCAAAGGAAGAGTAGTACATTTGTGTAAAGTAAATACATACAAGAAACCTTTAGAGAGTTATGTATATGACTCCCTATATATTTTGTATATTGTAAACAAATGCAAATCTTTAAAGAGCTATCGTTTCCCTCCTATTTAAGGACCTCAGAAAATATAATTGCCATCTAACAGCAGGAAAGGGAAGCAACTGGCCAGCACTGAGCCAGGTGACAACCAGTTAAAAAAGCAAAAGGTGAAAGAAGTGGGACAAAAGTAAAAAAGGGCAAGTGTCATAAGAACTCATAAGAGTTCTATTCTCTGGGAACTTGCAAGAGAGATAAGCTAAGAACAGCAGCAGCTGGGAGCAAAAGTCATAATAAACTGAGATGATCAGAGGCCAAAATAGATTAAAAGAACCCAAAATTCCAAAGAACGCCTTTTGTTGTTCCCTAAGAAATAAAACACCTTAGATTTTTAGATGGCTGGTCTGACTCCATTGCTAAAGTGTATAGAAAAGTTAAGACATCACAGATTTCACTGGCTTACCATCCACTTACTAACACATTTCTTCACTTACTTGATCTTTCATTTAATATATATTTTTTGCCAGGTTCCAGGTAGGTATAAGTTTGGAGTCCCTACATAGATTACATACTCAAGCAGGAACTCGTTGGGGAATAAGGGAAATGAGAATAGACTTCTAGGCACCATTATGGCTGCAAGGACTCAACAGACAGAATCCACACTTCCAAAAGCTGACAGTCTAGGAAACAAGATGCTAAGTTCCCAAGGGGCCAAACAGGTATAATCTACACCTTAAAAAAGTCAGTCATGAGTCTTGGCAAAGGGTAAAGATTGCTTCTACCAGTGGGGAGGAGGAAAGGTTTTCACGAAGGAATGTTTTCACTGGGTCTCTAAAGGTGAGTAGTTTGCGGCAGGTGAGGAACTGTCCAGAGGGCACGTAACTGGAGGGAGAAGGGAAAAGCAAGCCACAGAGACAGGCACAGAAATAAGGCCTCCTTGAAGACAGCGAACAGGTGGATGGGCACAAATTGCATTGAGTACAGAGGGAGATGAAGCCAGAAATGCCACATCCGGGCAGAGCATGAGGGTTCGGATGCTAAGATATGGTTTCTTCACTTACAAGATAATAGAAAACTGTAAAGGCTTCAGTATAGAGAAATGACATAAGAATTAATTATCATTTTAGGGGCTTACTCTGTGCTAGTGTAATTGTATGTAATCATCACAACTTAACAACAAAATAGATAATTTTTATTCCTATTGTATTTAGGAAAAAACTAAGGCTTACAGAGCTCAGAGAGCTTAACCAAGATCACAGAGCAAGTAACAGACCTGGATTCACAATCAGGACAACTGAACTTAAATACTCATGGTATTAACTGCTAAAAGTGTGATATGGTCTTGTTCTGTGTCCCCACCAAATCTCATATTGAATTGTAATCCCCAGTGTTGAAGGTGGGGTCTTGGAGGAAGTGACTGGATCATGGGGGTGGGGTTCTCATGAATGGGTTAGCACCATGGCCTCAGTGCTGTTCTCCTTGCGATAGTGAGCTCTCATAAGATCCGATTGTTTAAAAGTATGTGGCACCTCCCACCTCTCTTGCTCCTGCTCTGGCCATTTAAGACCCACCTGCTTCCCCTTTGCCTTACACCATGATTGTAAGTTTCCTGAGGTCCCTCCAGAAGCAGAAGCTACTATGCTTCTTGTACACCTGCGGAACTATTAGCCAATTAAACCTCTTTTCTTTATAAATTACCTAGTCTCAGGTAATAAACTAAACTCCATCCTTCTCTCTCAAATATGACCATTACAATTCAAAAGTTTTGTGAAGATTGGATTGGTCAGGAAAAATGCAAGAGGCAGAGGGACCAGTTAGGAGGTCACCACATTTGCAGATGACAGAAAACAAATCTGGTGACCATGGAAAGGGAAGAAAATGGCTCATGTAACATTCATACTGTTGCTGAGTCAGGGTAACAGCTTTTAATCATGGGAATATGCAGAGTGGGTAAGGCAGAGGGCAGCTGTTCCTTTGTGTCCACTCATTACACCCTCAAGTCATATCCCACTTTTAAACCCTCCTCAATCTACCTACAGAACTCAGCGTCTGTTAAAAGTCCCCCAAAAATTCAGTCTCATAAATACCATGAGCACATATTGGGATCCTTATTAAAGATTTTATGAAGAAAACAGAAATAGGGATTTTCCTCACATTTACACAGTAGCCAATAGCTTCAAAATCCCCAACAAGATACTTATCTTCTCCCAATCTTCTCTCACCCACACCTACCACAAGATTTATTTCAAATATCATTTTGCTTTTTTCTCTCTCTTTATTCTCTCACATAGTACCTCTCTCAATTCTAGATTCTTTCCCTGAGAATTTAAAATTTATCAGACCTTTATATGTGAAGCAATACAGTCCTGGATATTACTCCAGCTTTTTCATGGCCAAATCTCTCAAGGCCATGCCTAGAAAAGCAAAGGGCTCAGCTTCTAGCAGGAACTGTCCACCCTATGAAGGAGTTCAACTGCCGTCTTTTGTTTCTCAAGCAGTCCTAAGAGGTGCTCACCATCCATCTCAATTAACTGTTCTAAGCATTTCTTGCAAATGTGCATCAGTTGGGTCTCCCCAAGGGGAATCCTGCTGAGAGAAATGTTGTTTATATAGTTGCAAAGGTACTAGTACAGGAGCACAAGGGGCTTCAAGCCTGGATGACTGGGAGGATGACTGTGGCTTTATCAGAAATCCGAAAATAAAGAGCTGGAAACAGGACCAAAATCCATGAAAGAGGTTAGGGCTGGAAACTTGAATTTGGGGTGCATTCAAGATTGAGTTGACACAGGAGAAGGGAACAAGAAAGAAAAGACAGAAAGAAGAGAAGCCTGAGGGAACAGCATAGGGAAAACGTATGATGAGGCAGGTGCCAGAAAAGGAATGTGTGAAGAAGACAGCAAAGCCAGAAGCACAGAATAAGAAAATGAGAAAAAATTATCTCCTGGAAGCCAGAGCCGGAGAGATTTCCAGGTTGCTCAGCTGCAGAGGCCAAAAACATAGAAACCACCTTAGATTATTCTTTTTCTCTCACACCCCACATCCAATCCATCCTCAAATCAGGTTGACTCACCCTTCTAAATAGCTCATTCTGACCACCCTTCACTCTTGTCATTTCTACCAGCCCAGTCCAGGCCATCATCTCCTCTTGCCTAAGATTGCTGCAGTAATCTCTGCTTCCACTCTGCCTCTAACATTCCAAACCCAACACGGCAGTCAGAGTGAGGCTTTTAAAGTATCATGCAGATCACATCAGTTCTCTGACCAAAAACCCTTCACCTGCTCTTGAGTGTTTCAAAGCCAAAGTCCTTACAATTGATAGCCACAAGCCCCATGTGATCTGGCTGGGAACCACTCTGATTTTGTCTCCTACCACTTGCCCAGCTCACTCGTTCCACTCCATCATGGCCTCCTCCTCCTCCTGGAACCTATCAGGCACATTCCTGCATTTGGACCTTTACATCTGCTATCTCCTTTTCCTTGAATTCTCAAGTGAGACATCTAGGGTATAAAAAGAGGTAAGGTCATATAAGTGCCAGCCCTATAAGTCTTACAATTGATGGTGATTTTAGTTAGATAATATGGTTTTTATTATATGTCAATTTCTTGTCGTCTATATTTTTCCTGTAATGTATAGGGGCAGAAATTTTGATTTGCTTTATTCATCCATAGATTTCAAGTACATAGACAGTGCCTGAATATACTAGGCACTCAATAAATGTTTGTTGAATGAATAAATGAGGATGGTGTGCCAACAAATAACAAATGCTGCAGATAAGCCATATAACTCATAGATTTAAAAGGTATTTAAAAATTTGGGAATAAGATGATCATTATTTCTTTCTAAAAGCACAGGCAAGGTCATAAACCAATGTAGATGATGAAGTGAAAGCAGGAAACCTGAGATCCACTTTCTAGAAATTATACAGCAGCATTTAAAAAATAAGGTGGCAGGTATTAGTTACCTTTACTTGGAGCCTGTCATGGAAAGAAAGTTGAGAAATAAGACCTTATCTTGTAGGGCAGGAGCAGATAAATGGTGGGATGGGCTGCTAATGAAGATTTCTAAGGAGACAGAGAGACCCATGGTTTGCAGGCAAAAGGTACAGCTCCAGAGAGCATTGAGTTGCTGAAGATGTAAGAACCAAGTAATAATTGGCTCTGTGAGAGGAAAAGTAAAAGAGAGAAGAAGAAAACAAATAAAGTGGAAGAAGAAAGAAAAGACATGAAGCAGTTTAATGAAAAGAGTCACTTGAAAAGATGGTCATAACAGTCCAGTGGACAATGATACAATGCTCCTAAAATTATAATCACCTTACATATTAGATCTCACTCCTGTGGTACAGCAGAAAGAATTTTCATTTACAGCAAGGAGGCATTTGAACCAACTAAACTGAATACCAGTTTAAAAAGGAAAAATTCAAAGGTAATAGGTAAAAGCAGATGAAAGACAAATGATTAATCACCTTAAGACAACTGCAAGAAGATGTCCAACTAGTAAAATAAACAAGCAAGTCTTTTAGTTCTTCAAAAAGGGATTGCCAGCTTTTGCAGCCATCGAGATATCCACTAAACATCTAAACTTGAAACTTCAGCTGGAAATTAAACCCACTACTCCATGCTGTGAATGAAGGACTCTGATCTTAAGGTTGGAAAACAGGGTGGAAAAAAAGAGAGAAAGAAAGAGGCAATTTTCATTAGTATCTGCAGTCAGCTAGAGGGATATTCAAAATCACATTTCAGATGAAGTATGAGCATGAGCAATATATTCACCTGGTGCTCACAAATCCCAAGGAAAGTTAATTAGCCACTTGGGGATGCAGTTACATTTTCTCTACTGTAGATGCACTGTGGGAAAAGGGCAAAGAGTTGGAAACAGTTCTGCCAGGAATGAGATTAGTTTATACATTGGTTTCAAGCCCTAGTTTTTCATATATGTGAAAAATGAAACTAGAAACATGTGCTCTGAGATTGCACCTGATTCATTCCTTGTTTTAACTTGGACATCTAAAATGGTGATCAGGCCTGTTGTTTTATAAGAGGACTCACTCAATCTTTCCCCAGAGGGCTTATCAAAGTCCTCAACAATATTTTCCACAAGAGGACAGTGATCCCTTTTCCCAGGATCATGAAGGATATATATGACTTTTCCCACTTTTTCTATCCCATGTTAGATCCATCAACACATTTCATCACTTAGTTAATTCAAACCTGCCTCAACTGAGCACATTTTATTGTTACAGCTTCAAAAAATTCTAAAGAGTAAATTTCACTTATATTGTACCAAAAACCTTTTAAAAAATCAGAACAAGTCTCACATATATCCAAAGTAATCAAAATTTCTTTCCTGGTTTGCTCAAAATCTGTGTTAGCTTGTAGACATTTAAATCCTGTGCAACTGTTTTGTCTTTTAAAGAAAAACCTAGCTAGCTTACATGTCATGAGCAGTAAGCACACATCCTTTTTAGAAAATCCTATTACTATATAACGTTTCAGCTGAAAAGCCACAGGTGCAAGAGGCAGTGTGTCTGAAGTTCTCACTCATATTCTCTTTTATTATTGCCTATTTCAACCGCATGATCTATAATGAATACATTGGATTTTGTGCTTTCAGAAGTTTCAGCAAGTGTCTCCATGCCTTTACCTTGGTGTTCCTGAGAGAAGGAGAGCCTCAAGGAGGGGTGGAAGAAATTGAAAAATACAAATAACAAATCAAAAATTACAATTGATTGGATAAACAATTTCCCTTCGTCTGTTTCTTAATAAGTGATCGATTTTGTGATCAATATTCATTATTTCTCAGAACATACCAAACTGCTTATTGAACAAATGAATGGTTGAAACTACAATGACACAGAATCAAAAAGGTGAACCAATTTTTTTAATAACATGGGTTGAACACACTGTCTCATCTTACCTTGTTGTTCCACATCAGTGCACTTTTCTGCATAGCCCTTTGGAAAGAGGCTGAAGTTCAGGAAAACAGGAGGTAATTCATTACTCATTAAAGAAATGGGTTATGGGAACACATGTTCATAAGTATGATGGCTGAGTTGCAGTTTGTGTTGGACTGTCTTTTGTCTATTCAAAATAAACCCTCCAAGCTACCAAACCAGGCTCCCACTAAAGGCATTGCCTTTTGAAGTTAGTGTATTCCATGGATGTATAAAAAGTTGAGAAGGCCAGAGCATATTTGCTTTCTAGACATATTTTTAATTGAAATTCAGGAAGATGACTAACAGATATTTGGATTGAAATAAAATTAAATCAACTACTCATTCATCACCATTGTCATTTTGTTTACTTGTTCTATAACTTTCAAAGCATTTACTTGAATTCAACCAATTCTGATAAACTTACAAGCATACAGGTTATTCTAGTCGGCAGTTTCCTTCATCGTCTTGAAATAACGTGGTAACTGATATATTTTTGAATGACCATCTTCACCCTGATTTTTAGTGGCTTTGATGGTCTCATGTACATACAAAGAGGTTATGCAGAAACGCAACTGTACTGGCAGCTAGTATTACCGCTAACCTCGCCAAATTGGTAACACTAATATGGGAACAAGCTCCAATATTTAGCAGAGGTGGTCAACAGGATCCGGGCTGGATGATGAACATGCATAGGTGGGCTCCAACTGTGGCTGCTGGGATTCCCCTGCCCCTTCCAGCCTATAGAGGAGTCAGGAACCACAGTAGCTTGCTTCCTTCCTTTTGGGCTCTCCTTTCTCATCCCCCATTGCAGTCCCAGTGTCTGTTACAAATGCCTAATTACCTAGCTGTACAAGAAATGCTGGATTGATCAATTATGAAAGCAACAAATGATTAACTAGTTTCTTTTTTAAAAAAACCACATCACTTATTTAAAGTCAGTCATCCAAGGCTTATCCAAACTACTTAGGAAAATCTCATTAAATCAGGCTCCCCTAATTAGAAATTAGATAATTCTGACAGGAGTAAAGCTAAAGTTTACCTTTGTACTGTCTGTAAAAAAATATTTTTGCAAAGCAAAGGAATAACATAAACAAGTCTTAATGATTTTCTAAATCTAAAGTTCCAGGATCGATTCAATATTCTCCTAAGTATCTTGACAGCAAGTTGTCAACCTTAAAGGTATCTTCATGCTATATGTAAACCTCCACCTACAGAAAATAATCAAAGCTTTAATTGTAAAACATTCTTATCTATCAATAAAGAAGCTCTCAGTAAAGACTTTACTAGGTAACGTAATTGGAGCCTAGTTATAATTAAAGCTATTTTAATACATGCATAAGTGTCTCATTTATACTGCATCATCAGGATTCATACAAATAAGATTTTCAGACAACTGAGGTTTTTATTTTAAGTAGCAATACTTATTTATCTTAATTGGGCAGGTATGACACAGTGATGCAACACGGACGATCTGAGTCTACTTCTGGCTGCATCTTGGGCAACTTAATGTATTTTTGCCTCCGTTTCTTCATCTGTAAAATGGAAATAATAATGGTAACTCTTCATAATCTTTTTCTGAGGATTTGATGAGATAATGCATTAAAAAGCTCTTAGATAAATGTTTGTTTCATAGTAAATGCTCAATAAGTTCAAATTACTACTATTTAATCATTTTTGAAAGAACATAGAAAAAACTATATTGCATAATTATCTGCTTTCTCAAACAGAGTGAAATGAGCATAATTTAACTCATTCTTATTTATTCAAAATCACCATCATGAAAATAACTGCATTATGCTTTAGGGGACCACTTTTGCTTCTATCAGGTCCTATCAAATTATCATACTCTTCTCTAATAGTTCTTCATCTCCTTCTTTTCATTGCTGTTCATTATCTGTTACCAGGATGTCCCTGGTGTTTCTCATACAATGCCTTATTGTACACCCAGTGGTCTACAATATGAGGTTCCGAGAGCAGTGCCATGTTCTCCTATGAAGTATATTGTGTGTGCCTTTGGGAAGCTGTTTTCCACACAGCTGGGAAGATCTTTGCCATGTTTTCCTGAATTCTAGAGTATAGTCAACGGCTGAATTTGCTAAACCTCTGAGTTCTTCATAAAAAGAGTGCTTTCATATTTAAAAGTTCTACATATATGTTTATTTAGAGTTCTACAATCAATACTTTTCACAGAGACTGGCCATCCCTCAGTTAATAACATTTTATAGAATTCATTACTGTAAATCATGGGTACCTTTAAATTGATAGAAGGCCATTGTAGTCAGCGTGGCTTATCTGTATTCTGTAGAAGATGGTGACTTGATAACGTACTGTTTCTCTCCACTACCCACTTTCACCTATGAGTTACAGCAATATAAAAAGTGTACAAGTTTGGGGAGTTTTGGGGGTAGAATGTTTCCCCAGTCTTCCATCATCTAGTCTGAAGTCTCTAAAATAAGACTCACATCAGAAAAATGAGATATGGAAAACCATTTAACAGCAAAGTCTCCAAGCATGGTGAGTGAATTCCTCTAATAAGTCTTCATCCATCAGCATCAAACTCAGCACAAATGGAGTATAGGCTCTATCTTACATGTGCCACATTGTGGTGTTTTTCATCTCATAGTGTGTAACATAAGCTGATGCGGCATTCGGGACTTACAGAATATAGATGTATTTTACTTAGCAAGAGAGAACATGTTTTCTCCAGAGAAGAATAAATAGATGTTGAAAGACACATGTATGCTCTGAAATATCATATTATACAATGTCCATGTTATTCCTCTAAATATCAGATATAAAGGAACCATGAATCCAGGGACAGTGGCTCACATCTGTAATCCTGGCACTTTGGGAGGCTGAGGCGGGAGGATAACTTGAGGCCAAGAGTACAAGGCCAGCCTGGGCAACATAGTGAGACCCCATCTCTACAAAAATATTTAAAAATTAGCTGGGCATGGTAGCACATGCCTATAGTCCCACTACTCTGGAGGCTGAAGCTGGAAGATGGCTTGAGCCCGGGAGGTTGAGGCTGCAGTGAGCCATGATTACACCACTACACTCCGGCCTGGGCAACAGAGTAAGACTCTTTCTCTAAAAACAAAACGAAATAAAAGAAACATGATCTTATTGCATTATTCAATGGTGATCACTGGTGATTGTGATCATTTGTGAATGATCATAAAGATGTCAGCCACTGGTAGTGACTCCCTGTGTCTGGTGGTAGCATTTCAGTAGAGAATGATGTGAAGGAAAATAGGAAAAAGTTGAGGGAGAAAGTGATGGCACCATCAGCCCAGAAATTAAAATAATTATGGGGATAAAATAGAATCCACCTCTTCTGCTGCCAAGCTTAAAATAGCATAAGAGGAAGAAAGGTACCAACTCCAAGCAGCTTTCAGTGAAAAGATTACAGGGTCTTTGAAAATACTGGTTTTCCCACTAACCTGGTATAGAACATTATTGTAATATGTTTAAACTAAAAAGCTGCCTCAGTATCTCCCACTGGAAAATGGCATAGCCCAGAAAAGCTACTTGAACACTTAGATTTTAGACATCTGAATGAATGTCAGGCTATATTCATAATCCAGGGTAATAACCAGCCATCCACGGGATGATACCACCCTTGGATCCCAACCACCTGTGCTTTGACTGAACACCTTGGCCATTGCCAGGGGCCATGTCCTGGATCCAGGTTGAAGCGTGGTCTTGCCTTGGCCAAGATCTTTCTGTCTGATAGACCCAGTATACAGCTGTACTCTGGACTAGGAAAAAACAGCAGTGGTGACTGCATTGCCCTGTACTACAGTTCTGCATTCTCATAAAAGTAGGAAGAAAGAATGTTGTAAAACATGAGGATTTGTGTTTTATTCTCTTAGCTTTCAAGGATTGTACGTTATCTTCTCTATCACCCGTTGAATCCCAGTAATGATCAACCACCACTAAGGGCCAAGGCTATTTACTTCACTCATGTTTTTACCCAATCAAAATCTGTTTTTAATAAAGTTGAATTAAATCATTCTGAGTGACATAATTACTTCAAGTACTTCCATCAGCCAAGGAGATTCACAGTATAATGGGGATCAAGACTGTAAAGGCAGTTTTTAATCTGGGATGCATACGGTGATACACTCAGAGAAGAAAAATCTGAATTCTTTTACACATATGTATTTTTCTTGCACAAAAATTAAAAGGCTTGCTGATATTTAATATACATTTACTCAGCCACTGTTACCCAGCCTGCCTTTTAAGTGGTCATATGTCACATAAGTGACATGAAAGTGACCTGAAAAAAGAACAGGGAGTCCACACGTAGAAGAGTGGCAGGGTGCCTTCAGGTCGCCAGGCTGCTGACAGTTGACTGGATTTGTGTATTATGCTACCAAGTTATAACTAAACTGAACCACACAAAATAAGTAAGAAGATTTCAAAATCTGTATCAGAAAACTCTTTACTGGCATCATTCACGGGCAAAGAAGTTGAAGCTGGGCCAAGCGCAGTGGCTCACGCCTGTAATCCCAGCACTTTGGGAGGCCAAGGCAGGCGGATCACGAGGTCAGGAGATTGAGACCATCCTGGCTAACGCGGTGAAACCCCATCTCTGCTAAAAACACAAAAAATTAGCCAGGCGTGGTGGCAAGCTCCTGTAGTCCTAGCTACTCGGGATGCTGAGGCAGGAGAATCACTTGAACCCAGGAGGTGGAAGTTGCAGTGAGCCAAGATCTGCTACTGCACTCCAGCCTGGGCAACAGAGCGAGACTCGGGCTCAAAAAAAATAAAAAGAAAGAAATTGAAGCTGAAGAGTCAAAGTCCTTTAGGAATAACGACAACCATGACAACCACAAAGCCTTTAAAATATAGTCAAATATTTACCATTCTTGTTAATGAGATAGAGAAGGGCCACAAAGATCTTTTGTATCACAGTGGTTAGGTGTTTATCTCATTAACAAGAAGTAGAAAAATCTTGTGACATTTAAATATAAGTGTGCATTTTCTTTTGCAAAAAGACAATGGGCATATTCACTGACTTATGTATATAATCTGGCCTTTAAGGTTTAACTTAATGTTTTAATCACGGATGAGAAACAGTGTATTTAAAACTAAAACTTGGATTATGTAAAGAATATTTTTAAATTTGTATTAAGAATCATTTCCATTGTAAAAATGATTTTGCTACTAAAGATGCACCACTACTAAAGATGTCACCACGTCTTCATACTTAATAACTTGAAAACAGAATATTATAACCTGTTTCAAAACCTTCCAGATCAAAATTCTCAGAGGGATTTAAATTCATTTGTTAAAAATATATAAGATGTATACCTTGTAATTAGTTTGCAAAGACAACTGATTGACACCAGGGAAGATGGGCACTAGCTTTCCAAGGAGCCACACAAATGCCTTATAGTGATGGAGGAGACCCACGTCTGGATATCACAAACCCGTAACTGTAGCCACAATGCCTTTTTACATGATACCCATACACTTTGATAAAATATTATTTTTAGCTATGATAGCCTTTAAAACAAAATTTTAAAATAAGCTGAATTTAGACCCAGAAGTCATATCACAAAATATTAAACCAAGATGAAAAAAGTCTGAATTATAACTAATCATAGTCATAACAATAACCTTTATGAAAGCAAAAGGTTCTGTACCCTTATAAATAAAATATTTTTATTTCAGGTTTGTCTCCTTCTTAAAATATTTGCATATCTTCTATTAGGTATTAACATATTTATGCAATAGTACATAGATAATGTATAAATCAATAAATGTGTATATTTGGGGATAAGTACTCAAAAAAGTTTACAGATATGATACATAATTTTAAAACTTTGGACCACTATTTTAAGGAGGTTTCTTTTTATTTCTTTCTTCTGTTCCTTTAAAAACATTCCTCAGGTGGCATTTCAGGTTTTAGCAAATCAATGAAAAGCATGGGCACAGGAAGTTCTTTCCTTTGCCTCTGAAAGTAGCTCAGAATCCACCTAAGCATGAAGCAATCACGTCCTGCCTCACAGGTGAACCAAGTAACTGTGGTGGGGTTAACAGGCATGAATAAAAATTTTTGCACAATTGAGTCAGCCTCAAGTGGGAAAACATGACATTTCTATTTAATCATTTCTTCAAAAAACCCTTCTTGAGTTCCTACACGCTCTTTCCAGGTGCTGGGGAAACAGAGTTGCTTTACACTCATTCATTCTTGCAAGAGGGAGACCCAGCTTACCTTCCCTTTGCCCACGGAGGGCCCACAAGAACTCCAATTTAGAAATAAGGAAGCCATCTAGCCACTTTGTGAAACAGTTATACAAATTGCATTTACTGTGTGCCTTTAAATTGCAAGGAGCAGAAGTGCACCTGTGATTTTAAAATATTCCTAACAGTGTCCTCTGGATATGCTCCACCTTCAGCTACAAACATTCTGCCGGCGAATGCTATTCCAGTCACTCTATTCCTTCCTCAGCCCTTCTGTTCTTCTGCCCACACGTTTCACGGAACTACCAGAAGCCACCAGGCAGGCAGCTGCCACAGAGTGCCAAGCAAGGATGATGATTTTAATTTCTTGGGGTACATTGTCCAAATGCCAGAAAACACAGGATCAAAGAAAATGAGCCATTCTGATAGTCACACAGTGCAGACAAGAGGGCAAATTCCATTCCGCCCCTGGTTACAGGAAAGAGCAAGCATTTCAAGGTCTGTTTTCTGTACTTGTGGTTCACAAACATGTTCCCTGAAAATATGCTGGCAAAGTTGCTTAGATCTTTCACACAGTCCTGAGGAAGGTACCCCAATTCTTTAAAACAAGCTTTATGTTGCACAACACACTCTCACAAGAGATGAGTTGTATGATTTCCATTTTCTCTCTAGGCTCCTTCTAACTTCCAAAAAAATTCCCGTATCAGAACCTGATCAAAAGTAATGCAGAAAATAAGGTACATTCTTTAACTATATACACACAGAAAGAGAGAGAGAGAGAGAGTATAAGAAAATGCACCAATCAAATTCATTATCACAGTTACCTCCCAGAGGGTAGGCAGGGCAAAGCCATCAGAGAGGGGTACCCTCTATCAGTAGGTAAGCTTTGTATCTACAATTGGGGAGGTGGGTAGTACATAACTGTCACAAGTCTTCATATCTTTGGAAGTCTTAAATATAGTTTAACACTTTTTTGACCCTATTGCCTTCAATTCCCTATAGCATTAACATTCCATATAATGATCTTCTCACTATATAAACACTCAAAGTGAGCCCTGGAATCAGATAAATCTAAAGTCAGAAGCAGCTCTGTAACTTACCAGCTGAACAAACTTAGGCAATTTCCTTAACCACTCTAAGCATTGGGTTTATTCATTTGAAAAATATGCAAAAATAACAGTATCTACTTCATAGACGGTTAGGAGAAATAAATTAGGTCATGTATGCAAGAACTTAGTACTATGCCAAGCACATAGAAAGTACTCAACAAATGTTAGCTATCATCAGTAATTATTTTATGTTTTCTCAATGGCCTATATAATACTCCAACACTCCAATATTGTGGACTATATTCATTGAACATCCCTTTTCATCTTTCCTTTCTCAAGCAATAGGCTAAGTTTAGTGTACTAAGAGATGTGAGTCTTGATCAGAGAAAGCCATACCCTTTAAGCCAAATTCCACATTCTCCAGTGGTTTAAAACAAACATCTTCCGTTTCAGAAAATAATCTGTTTTGTTCAATGCACCAAAAGAGATTTTTTTTTCACTATTAGAAAAAGTTTTAATAAGGAATAGTCCCATGATGAGTTAAACATGAACATATACTCAGCATGTGTGGTTTTCTCACAATTCTAGACATGAATATTATGATAATTATAGGTACACATCTATAGTTACCACAACCAGGTACTCAGAATCAGGGTCTTTAGCTGTCATAAACCAAAACAATTCTTTAGCACAAAAGACAGCTTCTAAGAGTCCCAGCTCCAGACGACTCCGGCATTTACCAATACTGCCTGGCAGCATAAAATATGATCAGACATTCTTCTTACTGGAAGGTTTCCTGTGAACTAATGCAACCCCAATGTACAATGGGATGCATTCAGTCCATAATTTGCCATCTCTCCAGACATGCTGGCTGTTCTCCACAGATTGAGGATGGCTCTGTGTGAGACCAAAGAGGTAATTTCAGCAGCAGCATCAGTCGCTTGGCTAGTTGTTATCGGCATTGCTCAGGGAGCCATGAGGGTGGGAGATGATCCAGGAGAGGTTTCAAAGCCTTTGCTAGTAACATAAAGACCACAGCTGCTGCCTGACCAGTGGCCATGGCCAACGAGCACAGCCAAGACGCATTCTATTTTCACTTGATTTTATTCACTTCTCCAAAAGTGGTAAAGCTACCCATATTAACTTGTGGGAGCTTCACTTTACATACATTTATCTTCAGGATTTGGGTAAATGCCACATTTTCCTTTGGAGTTGCCTCATGCAGGAACCATAAGTGGCTGTGTCCTCCGGTTCCAAGATCTGGCTGATAAATGAAGATGGCAACTCCTTTTGTCTTTTAGGTTGATTATCCCTGATTCTTAAGATAAACTGACTCAATTATTATCATTGACTTCCAGCTCTTAACCACAGGTCACACAAGTCAATCTCAGACTCTGTATTGTGATCAGGTTTTCCTATTCACTGGCACTTTATCTGTCCAGGATTTGGTTCTGGAGAGATTTCTGTTACCAAAAGTGCTAGTTCCTATTTCAGGTCACCATTTGCTGTTTGGTCTATATTTGGCCAATAGCACAAATTCCTGTTTGAATAAATCTGGTGTATCTGCTGCATTTTTTCGTAACCTGGATAGTTCTAATTTGTTATCTGATCCTCCTAGACATCTAAAAACATACCTCTGTCATTCAACCCAGCAACCTTCTCTGCTGTGACTATGCTGATGAATAACAAGGAGGAGTCAGTGTCTCCTTCTGAAAGCCAGCATTTCTCTTCATCAAAGCCTGGTCTCTATACTATGCCCCATCTCCCCACTGCCACTCAGTCCCTGTCTAACAAATCCTCCCTCCAAATTCATAGCACTTAGACATCAACACGAATAAGATCCATGTTCAAAGTCGTCTTTACTTGTAACTAGTTTGTATTAAGCATAATGCCCTCAGTCAGGATGTCTTTTAATCATATGAAGACTGAGAACTTAGTCTCAAGGAACTTAAACACATACACACACAAAAAAGGCTTAGACATGAAGATAGTGATTTCAATCACATGAAACATAATGTAAGTATTAAAACAAAACATACAGTTCAATCTTTAAACATGTCTTCAGGTTGGTTTTGACATAAAATTCTCATTGCTTTTCTGAGCTTGCTTCAAAATAATTCTGTTTTCTCCAAAAACTCCATACAAGGGAAGATCAGTGTTGGTCTGAGCTCTTGAACTTTTCTGACTCAAGCTCAAGCAGACTGGCATTGTGTATACTATGCAATGAAGTTGTAAGTGTGACAATTCCTTGAAAACTGAATTCAAAAAGAAAATATGTGAATAAGCCTAGTATAATGGCTAGCAAATAACAGTAATAAGGACTCAATACCTCTGAAAGAAGAATTCAAATCATTTTGTCATAAATTATGATTTACATTTTTTTCTATGAATGACTATATAAGAGAGAATGAGTTTTTTTCTTGCAGTAACTGGGAACTCTAGCTCTAGGAAGAAAAAAAAAATTGGAAAATAGGCAGGGATACTTACATACATATTTCAAGAAAAAAACAGAAAAGGTATAGGTGAATCCTACAACAGTCTGTGACTGGGAAACCTATTACCCAAAATTTTTTCCAAGTTTCTGTTGCATTAAGATACCTATTTTCCTGAGGTTAAAAAAAACATTATTAAGAGACCGGTGCAGTGTTTCACACCTGTAATCCCCACACTTTAGGAGGTCGAGGCAGACGGATAACTTGAGGCCTGGAGTTTGAGACCAGCCTGGCCAACATGCTGAAATCCCGTCTCTACTAAAAAATAAAATAAATAAAAAATAAAAAATTAGCTGGGCATAGTGGTACATGGCTATAATCCCAGCTACTCAGGAGGCTGAGATGGGAGGATTGCTGAACCCATGAAGTCCAGGCTGTAGTGAGCCGTGATGGCACCACTGCACCCCAGCCTGGATAACAGAGTGAGACTCTGTCTCAAAAAAAGAAAAAAAAAAAAAAATCCAAATCACCTTAAAAAACAAAACTGTCAGAAAAGAAAAAATGTAGTTAAGAAATATGGTTATTCACACAGTTCTTCTCTGGCAGCCATCTTGTTTTCTACCCCAATATATAAGGTAAATAATTCTAAAACAATAAAGAGGGGATGGGGAAGCTCCTTACTAATGAAACACTTTAAATGAGCTTCCTAAATACTTTTAACTAGCATTTAATTTATTTTTAATCAGCTGCTTATCATTTGTTAAATAAATTCCAAAGGCCCCAGGATTCCACAGCCCTTAGATAGGCTAATCTCCCATTGGGAAGCAACACATATTAAATAGTTGCTAAACCTTGGTAAATACACTTTTAATAATTAATTCTAGAAGTATTTAACTTGCAGTAATATACCGGATATTTCAGCAATATTGTAATCCATGGGATATTGCCGAGGGATTTCTCAGATTAACACATTTGGGTCCCTGAGTCCCATCTGTATACCTCTATCTGAATTAACAGCAGGTGATTCAACACATGGCTACCAGCTCGGTGTCTGAGTGACCAATGATTTTATTACCATATCAGTGAGATCAAATCAGTGAAATGCATCAGCTGAGGAAATGCTTTGTAAGGGATGAGACAGACGGTGGCTTACAAGTCAACCTGGGTTTTCAAAAATGATAACTACTGAAAAGAAAAATTACTTTTCCTGTTGAGATGTGTAAATATTATGTAGATATTCTAACTCAATCTCTATGATGGATGGCGCTCAATTTTAAACATATTTCAGTAATGCCTTAATTTAATAGAATGGGAGATACACAAGATGTTGAAGGATCAAGGTGAGAATAAATTTTCTTGCACAGATGGTTTAGTCTTGTTCTAAAAATCCATGGGATTCTTATACTTTCCTCTCCATGAAAAAAAAAAAAGGCTTTGCTTTCTTTCCCTTAAAAAGATGTTTTGAGTAACCACTTTGTTAAATTCTGTATAGCCAGTCTCATTCCTACTAGCCTTGTGTAACATAACAATAGTTCCTCCCCCCACCAATGTGGAGTAAATTGTTAACACCCAAGTCAGTAGTGACCTCGGTCTTGAGCAGAGCAGTTCACTTCCCCACCCAGGCTGACGGAGACTGCAGATTGACCAGCAGATGGTGCTACAGAGCGGGCAGCCGCCCAGGGCCTAACATCCTAGAGCTCAAGGACTGCATCAAAGACTCTCAAAAAGATGTTTAGTCTTCTGGCTAGTCAGTTATCTCATCCAGTAAGGAACTTGCCATTTCCTGTCTTTGCTCCGTTCTTTTTCCTCCCTCGTTTCATAAATGTGTTTCTTGTACTCTTAAAAACAGCGTGGCCTGTCCGTAGCATGACTCTTGAGGCTCTTTACTTCAGGGCACCATAAGATACCTGAATAAACATGAATGGTGCCAAAGGCCCTTTCACGCAAAAAGAAGTATCCCTTTCCTGCACCAGCTAACACAAAAGCACACATCACGATGATGTTTTAGTAGTGATAAAAATCAAACATTTTCTGGAGCCATTATACTCTAAAATGTTAATGCAGTTTACTTTTTAAAATGTGATCGATAGATGGGGGAGAAAGTGCCCATAAATTACTAAAGGCAAAAAACATTCTATTAGCACGCAGTGGATTTTGCAATGTTCGTTGTTCTGTGTTTTACCAGGGGGGAAATTTTTAATTTGCTGAAAGCTTGAGTTCTGTTTTGTTGTTGTTGTTTTGTTTTTGTTTTTGTTTTAAATACCTGTCTTTGTCTTTCATGGTTCAAGAGGGATATTTTTAACATGACTCATTTAGGAAATGTAATTCTAATGCACTATAGCTATAGGTTTCAATTAACATTCTACCTTTCTGACAGTCTTTACATTACATGTTTTATGAAATCATTAACTATTGTCATGTTTCTATTATGATACTATTAGGAAATAAAGAGACTTATGTAAATGGAGATGTAAAAGAAATGTATGACAGTTACTCCGAGCAACATCTGTGCACTATCATACATGCTCACACTAATTTTCTAAAGATTGTTCCATTCATTATAGAGCATTGTTAGTTGCAGTGGCACAACCCTTATTTCCATGCATTTAGGGAATGAAGCAGAGAGTGGGTAAATGAGAGCCTAATCAATACCACTTTTCATTTTGCATCTAATGTGCTGCCTTTCCCTTTCTTTTCCTCATGCACAAATCCAAAAAAGATC